>NC_066585.1:192688639-192811600 GCF_024323335.1 Lathyrus oleraceus
AAGATTATAATCCAAGTTACTTTCACATTCAGTTCATTTGCGTTCCCTACCTAAATTTGGATAACAACCATGAGGTCAACGCTGTAGACGCGGCCGTATGGACTGCATGCACACTGATAATAAGATTCACAATTATGGAGATGCACAACAAGTGTGTGAAGTTGCAGTTCGGTATGCCCCAAAACATCCCAGATCCCCCAGCAAGCCTAGGAGAATGGAATCTGCGTAAAGTTAACGACCAATGGAACTTCAATCCATGGCAAAGCTTCGCAAGATCTGAGTGTCGCAAATGAAAGCACCACCATGACCATGTCTTAATTGACACAGTCATGCCAAATGAAGAAAAACCAAGTCGTACTTATATGGCTTGGTACAATCGGTTGGTTTTCAGTTCATCGCCGAGGATATGTACTTGTACGACCCATGCCAACAAACTTACACACCATACACCTCAATATCTAACCCCCAACAACATTGTCAGACCGGATACACAAAACCCCCTATCTGTCAAACTTTCCATTCCACCAACACACAAACATACAACCAAAATATGCCATACACCCAACCCCAATACCAAGAGCATACCCCATACCACCACCAACAAATTGATCATCAACCTGAGACCCAACATCGCTTCGCACCCAACACATCACCCTACCAAAGTCTCCTTAGCCAGAACACCCAACGATCATTCAACACCAACCGCCCCTCCTCCTAACATAGCCAAGAAGCCCAAACCTCATAAAACAAAAACCTCGAACAACCCTATCTCTACCAAACATCCCAACAATTTTTCCAACCTTTCCTCAACGCATCATTCACACCCATGTCTCCCTTCAACAGTCTCGGTCGCCCATCAATGAGTCAAACACACCCATCTACTATGGCATGGTTCATGAACTCAGCTACGGCGGTACACCCTCTATGCATACTGAAGACTATGTCAATTTGTCTAACTATCTCAATAGGCCATCTCCTGTAGTTGGTGGTGACGCTTCTGGCCCCTCAGATGCTCAAACACCAGTGGTGAATCATCAACATGGGTTAGGGTAACGGGTTATGGTAGCTAGGGGATGTGGGACCGGAGGTCGATTAGGTGATCCCGGTCATCACCATTAGGCTTTTTTGTGTAAACGAGAATTTTTATTAATATCAATTGGTCTTATTTCAAAATTATGTATCACGTAGACTGTTTAACAAAAAAATTGCATTTTACACTGAGGTGTCAATCCAATTGGCGCCTCCTCTCAAGTGATACACATGGGCGCCAATGGATTGGCTGCACCATCTGCCCTAGCCAATCCAATTGGCGCTTCCATTGAATTTTTAAGAGGAGTCGCCAATTGGATTGGCGTCTCCTCCTAAAAGTGGGGTACTTTGGGAATTTTTTGAAAACATGGTTATTTTGAGAATTTTCTTGAAAATCAGGGTTATTTTCGTAAAAAATTCCCTTAAATAAGTCATTTAGTCATTTGTTGTTTAGTAAAATATTATATCTTTTAAAAAAATAAAAAATTCTCTTACTAACAAGCGCCAAAAATAAACCCTGGAGTGAATTGATCCCCAACATTTATCGGATGAGATATGGGAGGCGCTCATTCCAAATAACTTCAAGATGCCATTGTTGGTTAAGTTCGACATGCGCAACTAACTGTATGAACATGTTGCCTCCATTAACACTCAAATGGTCGGAACATGCAGAGAGTTTATTACCCTACTTTTTCCCGATATTTCCTAGAAAGTCGATTGTATGACTCTTCATTTTAAGGAATCCTCAAAAGATTGGATATTTTTCTTGTTAGAAAACTCCATTGTTTTTGTCTTTATTGAATTCTTTGTTAAGACTATTCAAAGCCTTTTGCATGGATGACTTTCTTGTAAGAAAGCTCTCGAGTTTTTTTCTTGGATGAATTCCTTGCTAGGGATCTCCAAAAAATTTGATTGGTTGAATTTCTTGTTAAAAATCTCCAAATCCTCATGTATATTCTAAAGTGTCGCATATCATCTCTAACAAGTTGATAGAACATACGTTGAATATTCCCCAATGTCTTTTCTTCAGCAAATTGTCATCCCTAGTAAGTCCTCGCCCTCATTGTCCTTTTCATTTCCTATGGATAACCGTTCCATATATTTCCATTATTCCCCACAGACTCGCCTTTCATTCTTCATCCATCATTAAATCTTATGCTAGGGTTCATCTCATACCCATCGTATCTCTAGCAAACCAAAAAAAAAGAGCCCTTCATACATTCACAACATATCATTTTATTTCATTTCATCAAGGGACAAAATTTGGATCCTTTAGTATTTAACTATCTCTCACCCCAAGCATATGAAGAGTGCCACACTTCATATTATATGGTCAACGATACTTAAATAGGGGCAGTTGCCAGACCCCAAATTTTCCCATCATTCAATAAATCGATGCATTCATCATGACATTCACATCATTTGCATAGCTAACATGCATTTCATCCCGCATAATACTTAAAATGTCGACCAAAATAAATTTGCGGTTCTACAGACAGGCCTGTTGAATCAATTTTCAAATGTACATAAAGTTAGCGGACAAAAAATTTCAAGATCAAGCTTGCAGTTTTCAGTTTTATTGATCTACGATTTGCATAGTTTAACTTGATGTGCTCGTTTTATTTTTCGACTTCGTTTGCATTCGCATGTTAATCATCCCGAGTCTTCTCAACCGAACTATTTTTACTTCAAAATTTGATATTTCCTATCTTTTTCCAGAAGTTTATTTCGCGTATATCATTTTAGTGCATTAATTTTATTCTTTCGAGCATCATTTATGCTCGATTTTATTCATTTTATTTCCTTTTATTTTTGTATTTTTATCTAGGTGTTCAGAAAAAATAAATAGGATTAATCGTATTTTTGGTTTAATTTTATCTTATTTATTTAAATTTGTTTGACTTTATTGCATTTAAATGTTTAGACTCATTTCACACTCAAAATATCTAAGGAAGGGCGATTTTGACATTTGAATAAAATAAGTAACTCTAGTAGTCTCATATAAATATTAAATGATGTTGAAAGTGAGAGGAGGAGACCACGCGGTTGATTCCAAGAGATGAAAATTTTACGAAAATAACCCACTTTTTCAAGGAAATTCCCAAAATACCCCTGGTTTCAAAAAAAATCCCAAACTACCCCACTTTTAGGAAGAGTCGCCAATTGAATTAAAGACTCATCTTAAAAATTGAATGGAGGTGCCAATTGGATTGGCTAGGGCAGATGCCCTAGCCAATCTAATTGGTGCCCCTGTGTAGGGTTTAAGAGGAGGCGCCAATTCAATTGGAGACTCCTCCTAAAATGCAAATTTTTTTGGTAAATGGTATACGTGATAGAAAAATTGATATAGGATCACTTGATATTAATAAAATTTGCCGTTTACACAAAGAAACCTAATGGTGATGACCGGGATCACCTAACCGACCTCCGGTCCCATATCCTCTAGCTACCCTAACCCGTGACCCTAACCCACGTTGACGATTCGGTACCGGTGTTTGAGCATCTGAGGGGCCAAGAGTGTCACTACCAACTACAGGAGAAGGTCTGTTGAGGTAGTCAGACAAGTCGGCATAGTCTTCAGTATGCATCAATGTTGTACCGTCCTAGTTGAGCTCATGACCCATGCCAGAGAAGTTGGGATGTGGTTGACTCATTGGTGGGCGACCGGGACGGTTGAAGGGAGACATGGGTGTGAAAGATGCGTCGAGGAAAGGTTGGAAAGGTTGTTGGCGTCTTTGGTAGAGATAGGGTTGTTGGATATTTTGGTTTTGTGAGGTTTGGGCTTCTTGGCTACGGTAGGAGGAGGGGCGGTTGGTGTTGAATGATCGTGGGTGTTCTGGCTTAGGTGACTTTGGTAGGGTGATGGGGTGGGTGCGAAGCGATGTTAAGTCTCAGGTTGATGGTCAATTGTTGGTGGTGGTATGGGGTATGCTCTTGGTATTGGGGTTGGTGTATGGAATGTTTTGGTTGTATGTTTGTGTGTTGGTTGAACGGAACGTTTGACAGACAGGGGTTGTGTGTATCTGGTCTGACACTGTTGTTAGGGGGTTTGATGTTGAGGTGTCAGGTGTGTAAGTCATCTGGTGTGGGTCGTACAAGTACATATCCTCGGCGATGAACTGAAAACCAACCGCTCTGTACCAAGCCATATAAGTACGACTTGGTCTTTCTTCAGTTGGCATGACAGCGTCAATTAACACATGGTCATGACGGTGGTTCCATTTGCGACACTCCGATCTTGCGAATCTTTACCATGGATTGAAGTTCCATTGGTCGTTAACTTTGCGCAGATGCCATTCTCCTAGGCTAGCTGGGGGATCTGGGATATTTTGGGGCATACCGAACTGCAGCTTCACACGATCACTGTTGTGCATCTCCACAGTTGTGAACGGTATTATCGGTGTGCATACAGTCCATACGGCCGCGTCTTCAGCGTTGACTAGATGGTCATGCTCCAAATTAAGGCATGGACGCCAAATAAACTGAAATGCAAAAGGAGACTGGATTATAGTCAAGGTAGAAGAAGTTAACAAAATATAACGAAATAATTAAGTTATTTTCCTTACGTTTGTCGATCGAAGGTGATCCAACAGCTTGCGATACTAAGTAATACAGTGTCTTGGACATTTTGTTGTAACTCATACCACGTGCAAACCATCTACACCAAAAAGTCAAAAAATATTAGTTAGAGGTAATAATCTTTAAAGAAGTAAGTAAAGATATAGCAATTTAAACCACTTACTTTTGTGCATACGGAAATGTGAAAGGGTTGTTATTGACGGGTGCTAGAGACGGTAGTCTTGACCAACCCCATGCTTGTAGCAAAACAACACATCCAGAAAATGTAGATGTGTCTTTTTGTGAGTTTTTACACAAGGAGCTATAGAGATAGGCTAGACAAGCAGATCCTCAACTGTAACTTCCTATTCTATCTACATGTCTAAGTAGAGGTAAATACATAATATGCATTCTAGAACCACTACCTTCGGGAAATAAAAACGAGCCAATTAACAGCATAATGTAACACCTAGTTTTTATTATTCGAGCATCTTCGATAGAATGCTCATCTAAGTATAAACTATTATATTACGACTTAAGGCATGAGAGTATTATACCTTGACCTCTTGCGTTATCATCTAACAAATCAGTCTCCAAGAGATCCATGCAAATTGAATTTGCATAGTTGGTTTTACCATTAACAGCCTTACCTTCAATGGGTAGTCCCAAAAGCATGTAGACATCTTCTAACGTCACGGTACACTCACCGGTTGGGAACCAAAATGTGTGTGTCTCTGGTCTCCATCTTTCGCATAAAGCTAGAATGAATTTGTTATCTATGGACCAAGACAAAATCTTGCTTATATGACCAAAATCAGCGAGTTCAACATAAGGTTGAATCATCGGGTCCATATGGACATATTCGTGGACCCGAGTTCGGAGCCTTGATACATCCTATAAAAGAAAGAACAAAAAATTTGAATAAGTTGGTATGTTAAAATAAAAGGGGGTTGGTGAAGATGAAAGATAAAAAGTTAACAAAAGAAAAAACTTACATATGTTGCGATGTTTGCAACCGTTCCTCTATGTGATTCGCCCATTGTGAGGGTAGACATTTTGTCGGGGGGTTGGTGTAGATGAAACTACAAGAAGTTGTTGCAGATGAAATTATAGAAGAAGTATTGTAGAAGAAGTAGTGAGAGTGATGGTGTGGAAGAAGTGTTGATGGAGTGGATGTATTTATAGGCAAATGGATGGGAGCATGAAAAGTTGTGCTTGCATGGTGTCTCCACTTGAATTGGTGACCATGTACAACCTTTAAGAGGGGCCGCCATTCAAATTGGCGAATCCATAGGGACATGCATGTAAGACCTAGGTCTGATTGCTTGGTTTCGAGGTCTTAATGCATGCTTTGACAAGGTGTCTCCACTTGAATTGGCGCCCATGTGCAAGGAATGAGTGGGGGCGCCAATTCATTTGGAGTGTGTGTCTGCATGTATGACACGTGGTTGTCCTCTCTCTTGCATGCTGAACATGTCACTTCTTAGTAGCTTGCATGGTTGAGACATCATTTTGGAGTAGCTTGCATGTGCGACATGTCATTTCGGAGTAGCTTGCATGTGCGACACGTCACTTCGAACTAGATAGCATGTGAGACACTTCACTCCTCTATTTAAGTGTCTTACTATCAACATCCAAGACACTTCACTCACATTCATCTGCATTAAGAAAATAGTTTTCATCTGCACAATGTCATCTTCATCATTATACAGTGTCAACGTTCACTGCAACGGTGAAACATACGAGTCTGAGCTATATGGATTTTGTTTTTGAAACACCGATGCCATTAGACTCACAATCAAGAGAAATGCAACCTTCTTGCATTTGAAAAAAAGAATACAATCATGTATAGGATCGGGTATTGTGTCAAAGATCACATATCAAAATCCAATATTTTTTTAGAATAGTCAATGCAAGTATTTCCCCCTTAAGGCATGAGACGATGAAGATGTTGAATACATGTTTGTTAGTCATGAACATTCAGGCTGCAACTATATTGAGTTGTACATTACTCTTCAACCATGTATACCATCTCAACAGTCTCAACTAACCAGTCAGGATGAATCTGGTGAAGATGATCCACAATGGTCAGATGACGTCAACCCAGAAGTAGAAGCAGAAGTGGATGTCGTTGATGAAGAAGAAGAGGAGACCGAGATACAGGTTGGTCACATGCTGAACAACGACGATGAAGATGATGATCAACCACCACCAATACCTCCTAGTCATGTCTATAATTCGCCTCAACGTATGACAAATATGGATCTTCACGATGATGAAACATCCAACAGTGTTTTCTATAATCCGTATCCGAGATCAGAAGGCGAATTAAAGGTGGGAGACATGTTTCGTACCAAAGAAGAATGTGTTCTGGCTATCAAAAAATTCCACATGAACAACTCTGCTGATTTTACAGTAAAACGCACTGATTCTAGAAGGTATGTTATCGAATGTTGTAACATGCTTTGTAAGTTTCGTTTGGCTGCGTCTTACAAGAAGAAAAACGACTCTTGGGAGATCGCTTCAATAGACCCACCTCACAGTTGCATTGCAACTAACGTTGAACAAGATCACCGTAAACTAAGTGCAACGTTGATATGTCAAGACATTCTGCCGTTGGTTAATAAAGACCCATCAGTGAAGGTGAGTATAATTATATCCCATATCAGATCAACATATAGTTATACTCCATCTTACAAGAAAGCCTGGATTGCGAGGATAAAGGTTGTTGAACAAGTTTTCGGCAACTGGGAGGATTCATACAAGGAATTGCCACGGTTTTTATGGGCATTAAAAACATATGTCCCAAGAACTGTGGGAATTATGGAGACATTTCCAGCGATGATGCCAGACGGAACCTGTGCTACAGGTAATAGAATCTTTCACCGTCTCTTTTGGGCATTTGACCCGTGCATCAAAGGTTTCCCATTCTGCAAATCTATTATTCAAATTGATGGCACTTGGTTATACAAAAAATACAAGGGTACTTTGCTCATGGTGGTTGCACAAGACGGCAACAACAATGTCTTTCCCATTGCCTTTGCTCTTGTTGAAGGTGAAATGGCTGGTGGATGGGGTTTCTTTTTTCGACATCTCAGAACGCATGTGGCTCCACAAGCCAATCTCTGTTTGATTTCTGATAGACATGCTGCCATTGAGAGTGCCTACAACAACCATGATAACGGATGGCATGATCCTCCTTCTACCCATGTCTATTGCATTAGACACATTGCATAAAACTTCATGCGTGCTATAAAAGATAAGAATCTTCGCAAGAAGGTGGTGAATGTTGGGTATGCTCTAACTCAGCCGTCATTTCAATATTATCGTGATGAAATTAGACTGTCTAATGAAGACGCATGGAGATGGCTAAGTAACATACCAGTAGAGCAGTGGACAAGGGAATTTTATAGAGGTTGTCGATGGGGCCACATGATAACAAACCTTGTGGAATGCATGAACGAGGTATTCAAAGGAATTCGAAATTTGCCGATAACCGCCTTAGTAAGATCAACCTATTATAGGTTGGCTTCTACGTTCACAACTAGAGGTGAAAGATGGAGTGCGGTGTTAATATCCGGGCAAGTATTCAGTGAGTGTTGCATGAAGGTCATGAAAGAGGAGAGCATCAAAGCTAGCACACACGTTGTAACAGTCTTTGACCGTCATAGGCAAAATTTTAGCGTCCAAGAAACAATGGACCACAACGAGGGGAGACCAAATTTAGCCTACGCTGTTAGACTAAACAGAAGTTGGTGCGGTTGTGGAAAATTCCAGGCCTTCCGCATACCTTGCTCCCATGTCATTGCAACATGCGCTTATACTCGTCAAGATGCTTACAGCCATTTTCTGATGTGTACAAGGTTGACACTGTCATGAATGTATATAATCAAAGCTTCTCAGTACTACCAATGGAGGATTACTGGCCTCCATATGAAGGTGATATTGTTTGGCACAATGACGAGACGCGTAGAAAAAAAAGGAAGGCCAAACAACACACGTATCAGAACAGAGATGGATTCCACAAATAAAATGATAAGATTATGTAGTATCTGTCGTTAACCAGGACACAACAAGAACAACTGTCCCAATCGAGGAGCATCATCTAGGTCTTAAGCTTTTTGTAACATTGTATTTTTGTAACCTTCAATCATTATATATCATTAAGTTTTTGTTACAACGAGGTTCACAACAAACATCAATACAAAATAAGCTATCTGAAAACAAAAATATTTCTAACTGATTACAACAATCAAATTAATGTCGTCTCGACCGAACATCATTTCCCTAGCATCCTTATCAGTCTTCATTCGCACCCAACCAAAGATACTGTCAAGTCTCTCAATACTTCTAATTTTTTTCCCTTATGGTATTTTCCCATCTAACCAACGAACCAGCTCCCTCTTCAGTTGATCGAACATAGTGATGTTCCAGAACAGCATCAGCATCTGAGGTTTGTCTCTCGCATAAATCACCTTTTCGTATCGGCGAGGAACACCAAACATGATTGCCAAATGATTATATGAGATGTGGAACAATTACTCATACAACGCATCTATTTATAACATTAAAAATTGCATTTTATGAGGAGTCTCCAATTGAATTGGCGCCTCCATTCAAGTTTTAAGAGGAGTCTCCAATTCAATTGGAGACTCCTCCTAAAAGTGGGGTAGTTTGGGAATTTCCTTGAAAAAATGGGTTATTTTTGTAAAAATTTCCCAAGACATTGGTTATTTCATTTTTTTTGAAATTGAAATAAGAATTGGGGGTTTTTCAGAAAGAGGAAGAGCAGAGAAACTTTGTTTTTTTCATTTTTTGTTCTCTTCTTCTTCAAGAATCTTTTTACCCTCTACAACTTGCATCATCACCTCCACCTCCCTACCCATGTGTAAACCTCTGTCCTAAACGCCATAATCCAAATCTCCGCCTCACATCGCCTTTACCTCTTCATAAAAACCACCACCGAACCTCATGAAACACAACTCAAAACCTTCATGAACAAAACTCTATCACCAAACAACTTTCTAACCACTACCACTTCAAACTAAACCAAACAGCCAAGACAACTTTCGAGTTGTACCTCACTTATACCACCGAAAAACACCAACAAATCTTACCACTCACACCCATCATACCGAACTCCATAACCGTTAACAACCCTCCACGATACTCACCGTCGGTCACCATACGAGCAACACGGCATTTCGCATGTAAGTAGAACCACACAAACTTGAGGTATCGATTCTCATCTTGTGTATTTCGAATCGTCCATTGATTGTTTGGTCGTTTCTTTTTCATGGAAAAGGACGAGCAGTGTTTTTTTGTTTGGATGGAAGATTTTCGCTTCCAATTTATTGTGTTCTGATGCTTTGATATATCTATTGCTTTTGTTTTGCATTTGCGTTTTATGATAAATGATGAACAATGCTCTTGTTCATGTTATAGCACGTTTAGAAATGACGAACAGTGCTCTTGTTCATGTTGGAGCACGTGTTTTTCTTCCTGAAGTTTGAATTAGTTTGTGCTTGCATTTGCATTGATGTATATGTGCCTTAAGACTTTCTTTTGTTCTATTTTACTATTATTATTTTTATTATCTGAATTTTGTTTATTGATGTAAGTAAAAAAATATGTTGTTTTTTGGGCTTGTCTCTAACACTTGGTTTAAGCCCATGTAGCTCTTTCTTATTACATTGCATGGTGGATTATATTGTTTTTTATGTTTATTTTAAACTGCATTTTTATTTCGATTGTGATGATCATTGTTAAGGGTTAGAATTTTATTGGAGCTTTCTTGGTTTGCGTGCGGTATTTTCAAGTTGGTTGCCGTTATATTTCGATTCAATTTCGTATACGCTTTTGTTGGTTTAGCATAGCGGTAATCCGAACTTTTTACCAATTAGTGCTTCGACATGCAACTTGTTCTTTCACAATATTATATTTTGATTTTATTTGCGATGAGCGCATTGTGTGTTAGAAATTTGTAATTCAATTTGTGTTGAGATATAACGATCCAACTTCGTTACATTTAAATCGAACTTAAATCCTACTTTTGGTAGCTTTATACATCTTCGCATTACACGATATTGATTCACGTCTTCGCGTCATGATTTTGATATGTGCACATTTCATTTTACTTTACTCTTTTGATTTAATTACAATGAATGTGTGTTGTAAATATTATGTATGCGCTTGTATCATTTTGCATGCTTTGTACATTTTCGATTCGATTTACTTTGTGCCTTTAAGTTACACCTTGTACTAGAGTTCACATCATCATGCTAGAATTTGCACCAATTGTGATGCAATTTGCAACCTTTTGTCACTATTTTCACTTTCATTTATTCTTCAATCATCTTTTACCATCTATTCAAATATATTCAAACCATTTTCAAAACCAAGTCAAAACAATATTAACCATTTCACAAATCATTTTTTATAGTAACACGACAAACCCTCGATCAACATCGAGTTTTTCTTCTCTGTTTATCCGAAGTGTGTAAAACTTGTTCTTGATAAAAACCAGTTGAAAAGGGAATGAGACTTTTACACTTTCCTGCTCCTCAAATGATTGAATGATTGGCTTACGATATATTGCTCGATCTCTCGTCATCCGAATAAAATATTTTAATCAAACTTGAATGAAAAGGGAATGAGAGGTTTACACTTTCCTGCTCCTTGAATAATCAAATGATTGGCTTATGTCATATTGTTCGATATTTGTCTTCCGCTAATAATAATTTTCTCAATTAAAATTGGGCGAAAAGGGAATGGGAGGTTTACACTTTCTTGCTCCTCGAATAATCGAATGGCTGCTATCTGGAAGGTTCTTTAGGGTCTGAGACCTTTACTAAATTGCATGTCACACCGTCGTGACTGTCTTGGATTTTCTAGGCTTCTTCTGATCGGCCCAAAACATTTTTTAAAAACAAAAAACACTAGGATTTATTCATCCAATAAGTTTCTATTGGGCTTTTGCACTATATCTATATAGGTGAGGTTTTACTTTATTATGGTCGTTGTCTACCTCTCTCACGAGGACAACACTTACTCTTATACTAAGACTACAAGGTATTTGAATAACATCTCTCCAGTCATGGAATTTGGTGAGACGAGCTTCAAAGCTCGTAATCTAGTGTCCATTTGAATTGTACTAATGTAAATATATTAAAAAATAAATGATCTTTAAAATTAAAGAAAAATATTTTTTATTCATAAATTTGTTATCATATATAATTTTTATTTAAAAATTAACTTTTTTTTTAATTTAATTTGATTCGTTTCAAATTTTTTTTTTTTAAATTGTTGATTTATAAATATCAACGACTTCCTTACATTAATACGTAAATATATATAAACGTTATCGTCAAGAATTGAACTTCAATCAACCATTAACACTTATTTAATTCAACTATCTATTATCATATCATTTGAGCTATTCCGTTCACCTAATTTCAAATATACTTACATATGTGCTCATGCACACACTTATTTAATATAAGAGAGAAATAAATTAAATTTTCAAAACTATATATATATATATATATATATATATATATATATATATATATATATATATATATATATATATATATATATATATATATATATATATATATATATATATATATATATATATAATTCCAATAATGCAGAGTTTCTGCACTATTTATATTATAAATTTCAATGAAAATTATTATAGGTTATTAATTTGGTTTTAATAAAATAATAATAATGTTATAGTATTATCCTTTGGTTTAATATTTATTTCTAAATTTATAAATAAAATATTTAATTATAAATAAAATAATAGTAATGTATAAATGTTAATAGTTATCTAAATATTATTTGATTGATAAATTAAAGTTTGAGATTAAAGTTAAAAATATACATCTAAACAAAAAATTGAAAATATAACTGTTTTATTTTTTTAAGGCAATAAAGGTGTCATATAATATAATAGTGTGAATTAGATTTTTTGTTGTTGAAGGTAATATAAAAATAACTGAAATTAGGACCATGTTTTCCATAAAGTAAGGAACATCTTCAAAAAGTAAGAACAAATTTCGTAATTAATTTTTTCTTCTTTTGAGTAAATATTTCTAAAGGAATTTTTATGGTGAAAAAATTGCAATTGGTTTTTTTTCTATAATTTCATAAAATTGTTTGGGAGGATCTTTAGCAAACAAAGAGAGTTTTAATAAAGATTTAAATTTAAAAGACAAAATTCTGACTGAATTATTAGTTTGTTTTTTCCCTTATCCAATCTCTTTAGATACATATCTAATATTTAATACTTAATTAAATAGAAAAATATTTATTCTATTAGTATCGAAACAATATAAGAATTTAAATAATGAAACCTAACTTTTGCCATATATATATAAGTACGGTTTTTACCAAGTAAATCAAAAAAGATTTTCTTAAACAATAAATCTAAGTAAGATATAAAAATTTAAATGATTAGATCGTTAAATCAAATCAATGTTATAGATATAAAAACTCAAGCTCTAGCCTTATATATAGAAACAATTCATATCAAATAGATTGAACCAAAATCTTAAACCCAAAAGAACTTGTAGTTTATATTCTACTTTCTTTTAAATAGTTTGTCCAAAAACACTTCATCTTCATCACTAGTTTGTCATGGAAACCTTCTTCAACTTTGAAGCGTATTTACCTAGCGAAAGAATTGAATCTTCACATAACATTCATGTTTTTAGAAAATGCTTTTGCATTGATTTTGAGTTCAGCCACACAATTGTACCTTCTCAATCCGATGCCACAACCTTTATGCCCGATTTTACAACTACAATCAAAAGAGTTGTAGCGATTCCTATTGAAATTCTATGTAATGGTTTGGAAGGAGATCATAATGGTGTTTTATACGCCGAATTTTCTTTTGTGCCAGATGATTTATTATATACGGTTCTACCAAATCTTGAAGAATTTGCTAGACAAATAGTTGCACACAACTATGAAAATCGTGATATATTAGAGTTGAATGTGCGTCTTTCTGCCATAACATCAATTGAAGAGGAGGAAGAAGATTTTAGAAATCAAGATGATTATGGTCAAGCTCAACAAGTTGTTGATTTGATGGAGAAATTAGAAAATTGTTATCCTTTTTCTGACTCAACCGAACAATGTCCTATTTGTTTGGAGGAGTTTTGCATTAAATCAGATTTAGCTCGTACCAAATGCTCGCATGTTTTTCATAAAAATTGTATTGGCTCATGGATTCAACTTACACTTGTCCATTGTGTCGAGGTCTTCTATAAACATTTATGGAAATAGTTGTTATAATCTTTGTACTTTTGTTTCTTAAAATATTTTGATCTTTAATTATAATTAATTTTAGAGTTAAAGATATTTGTATCCCTTATTTGGACGAGTTTTAGTTTTTTCTATAACTGTTGTATTTTTTTACTGTTATAATATAATAATTTAAATTTTTATCATGTGACTATCCAATAATAAAATAATATTAAAAAAATATTATTCTAATCATTAGAGTGACATTTGTCTTTGTACTAATGCAATTTGAAAGAGTTGTGGTTTATTTTTCTGCCACATCATTTAATATATATTATAATAAAAAGTAGATTATAAAAAAATTAAAGAGAAGAAAATAAAACTTAGGGTAAAATTTCTTTTAACCCTTAAATTTATAAGAAAAGTGTTTGTGAATTTGATTTTATGCTTTGAATTTGTATAAAAAGATGAATGTGATAGTTACTCATTTTTTATTTTAAACAAGATTGTAAACCATGCTTGCACGGATGAATTTAATAAATTAAAGAGTTAAATGCAGTTTTAATTCTACTATTTTAATTTTTAATTGTTTTTTTAAAATTAATTTCTCTATTTTAATTTTTATAACTTTTTAATTTTCTTTAAACAAAATCTTTTTTTTCTTCATATTTCTTCTTTTGATTGCCCCCCTCACTATTATATAGTTAACAATTAAACTTGTGATGTGGAGTTGACATGGCAGAGCCTATATATCTCTACGACAAAAACCTTTTTCAATGTCATATATTTAAAAAGTTAAAATTACTTTTATAATATTATATAATAACAATAATATAAATTATTAAATTAAAAAAATTACAATTAATTAATGTTGTAAATTAATTATTTAGATGAATAAATTATTTTATTAATGTATAAAAATAAAAAATTACAATATTAATGTATAAAATAAAATTTAATAATATTAGGGTGTATTTCTTTGTAAAATAAGAATTATTGGACATAGCAGTACTAGACACTACAAAATAGTACAAGACAATTTTTTATATTATATTGTGTTTGATGATCGATATACCGGACAACTTTTATCTATTTTGTTTAATATATCTTTGTACCAAATAATAGAATTTTTACTATAATATTTTTATTGATATACAAATAATGATTTTCATGAAATAAAACACTAAACAGTGAGAAGAAGAAAATTAACGAAGAGAGAATTTTTTTTTTACTTTACATCAGACAAAAACAATATAATTTTATTATAATATTTTTTATTAAAAAATAAAATATTAATATTATATTTATAATCAAAATATTAAATAGAGAGATATTAAAAATTGTATTTCAATATTTTTTGATAATTTGTGTTTGGGACAAAAAGTTGTCCCGTGATTTATAGTGAGCAAATTTTTTTATGTTTTTGTCATCTTCCTTGTCATATATTTTGTCATGTCCTATAATAAGTTTTTGCATCAGACAAAGTATAAAAGAAGTTCTCATGTCCAATCAAATGCACCATTAATGATAAGTAGTTAATTAATCATTTATTCATTCAATATTAATATTTTCAAATTATATTAATGTATAAAACAATATTAATATATAAAACAAAATTATTGAATATTGAATATTCTTCTCCCAAAATATATTGTGTCTCTTTAATCACTATATCACCATCTCAGACACATTCATACCTTCGTCGCCTTTCTAACAATCACGTTCATCCCTATTACATTCATCTCCTTCATCATTACAACCATTCGCCAACTCAAAAACCAAAATTTCCCCAATCACCATACTCAATCAAGAACAACAAATTTTTGTGCTTCACGCTCATACCCTAACACTTTTCATTTGTTAGAAATAATTCATTTTCAGTATTAGTAGTATTTGCTTTGTTAAGTTTAACCTTTCTAGTGTAGATTAGTAAATAGTCTATGTGGCATTATAATTTGTGTATATATAGTACTGTAGTTGTCAACAGTTGTATTCACTAAGTATTGTAGTGCCGTGTGTGGGTAACCGTTTTAGCATAGTAGTGAAAGTTTATTATTCTCTTTTCTCTCATCTTCATCTTCTTTATTTTGTGCACCAATAATTGGTATCTAGAGCTCCGGTTCAGATCCACAGGGAAACACGAGGAAACACGACTGAACGGTGAGGCGTTGTGTGATTGATTTCGTTTCTTGAGTTAGCGTTAAAAATTTGATTGGAATTGTAACAAAATCACATTTCTTGATTCTCCAAGATTGGGAAACACTAGTGTTTTGTGAGATCTGAATTTTGCTCAAGGTTGAAGATGAACGGAGACGGTAATCTGAGTATCAAGCTTCTAGTGTTCGATGGTTAGAACCGGAACCGTTGGATGATTCAGATGTGTGTGTTGTTTGACGCTCAATATGTTTTTGATCTCGTCAACGACTGTTACATTCTGGTTGCACTTCTGATAAATGCAACAGATACGCAAAGAAATGCTCAACATGATTTGAGGAAGATGGATCATAAGGTGTTGTTCTACATCCATCAGTGTGTGGATGTGAACGTGTTTGAGAAAATAGTTGATTCAACAACGATGAAGGTTGTGTGGGACATACTGGTACGGTGCTACGGTGGTGATGCATCAGTGAAGAAGGTAAAGATTTAGTATTTACATAAGCAGTATGAGAATCCCAGTATTAAGAACAATGAGAAGGTACCTAACTACATCTCTAAAGTGATTATGATCACAAATGGGATGAAATCGCGTGGAGAAACATTCTCTGAAGATAGTATCATTGAGAAGGTACTTAGATCTCTTACTCCTCGGTTTGATTACATTATTGTAGCAATTGAACATTCTAAGGATCTGAGCATCATGAGAATAGAAGAGCTGCAAATCAGTCTAGAGGTGCAAGAGTTGCATCTGACTAAAAGAACCTCTGAGAGAGAGGTAGGGCATGCTCTGAAAGCTTCTTTTGTCAAGAAGGACCAGAATTAGTCTTTGTTAGAGGCCAAGAAAATACATGGTAGTCTTTGCGAATGACTGTTAGTCAAACAAGGAAAGGGAGTCAGAAGAAGAAAACATAGCTAGAGGAGATTATGATGATGAACCTGTGTTATTGATGGCTTATAAATCTGATGATGATGAACCTGTGCGATTGACGTTTTCTGATTTTGAAGGAGACTCTGAATATGAGTCAGAGTCAGAAGATGACTCTGAATCTGAAGTCGAGTCTAATTTTAATATGAGTAAGAATCTGAAGGTTCTGAAGAAGAGTCAGAATATGAGGGTTCTAAAGATGAGTCAGAGTTAGAAGATGACTCTAAAGATAAAGATGAGTCAGACTCTGAAAGTGACTATGAAGATGAAGAAGACTCTGAAGGCAAGTCTGATTCTGAAGGTGAATCTGATTCTGATCCAGATTCTGATGATGATCCAGAATCTGGAGGTAATCAAATCTTTGAAGGTGGAGCCTTTGAAGGTGGTCCAACTTCTGAGGGCGGTCAAGCATCCGATAATGTTCTAGAATCAGAAGGGGATTCTAAACAAGTTTAGAGATCATAAAGAATCATAAACATCCCAAGAAAGTTTGTAGAGTTTGATATGCTGCAAGATACTGAAATGGACTCTGAAGGAGAAGTCATCCAGTGTGCCATGTTAGTAGACTTTGAACCACTCAATGTTGAAGAAGTGCTCAATAAGAAAGTGTGGTTGAAGGCCATGAAAAATGAACTTGAGCTTCTAAAATGATTTGACCTGCTAAATTGTAAAGTTGTTGTCACACCGTAAAAAAAATTACAAATTGGATTCTGATTCTAAAGGTGATAATGTAGATGCCACAACTTTTAAGCAGTTGGTTGACTCTCTAAGGTATTTGTGCAACGCCAAACCTAACATTTACTATATAGTTGGAATGGTTAGTAGGTTTATGTGTAAACCGAAGTGGTCTCATTACCAAGTTATTGTCAGGATTTTGAGGTATATTAAGGGGACTCTGAAGTATGAAGTTTTATTCTCTTCTGGTGAAAAAGTTAAGTCAAAACTGATGTATTACTCGGACTCTGATTGATGTGGAGACGGAGTTGACAGAAGAATTATTTCTGGATATTTGTTTAAGTATCTGGGAATTCCTATTGCTTGGTATTCCAAGAAGCAGTCAGTTGTTGCTTTGTCAACCTATGAAGCATAAGATATTTCAGGTGTTGTGATTGCATGTCAAGCTATTTGGCTTTTGAATTTACTGCAGGATATGAAGATCAAGGTAAACAAGCCTCTGAAGTTGATGATTGATAACAAGTCTGCAATCAATCTTTCTAAGAAACCAGTGTTGCATGGAAGAAGCAAGCATTTTGAGACTAAGTATCATTTTCTGAGAAGTCAAGTTCATAATGGAGTGCTAGAAATTATGCATTATAGCACCCAGAAGCAGCTGACAGATGTTCTGACGAAAGCGATCAAGACTGATCAGTTTTTCCACTTGAGGAATGGAATTGTTGTTGTTAATCTTGATTAGCTGAATATGAATTAAGGGATGGTGTTAGAAGTAATTCATCTTCAGCATTATTAGTATTTGTTTTGTTAAGCTTAACCTAGCTAGTGTAGGTTAGCATGTTGTTTATGTGGCATTATTATTTGTGTGTATATAGTACTATAGCTGTCAACAATTGTATCCGCTGAGTATTGTAGTGCAGTATGTGTGCAACCATTTTGCTGTAACCGTTTTAGCAGAGTAGTGGAAGTTTGTTATTCTCTCTTCTCTCTTTTCTTTCATCTTCATCTTCTTCATCTTGTGCACCAATATTATTCACTCAGCAACACAATACCAAAAATTCAGAAACCATATGCATTCTTCCTCAACCAAGAATCCTAAACCTCCTTGATCTCACCTTTTAAATACCAAAACCTAGTGACAAATTGTGAGTGCCTGTGATGAATCTGAATGAACATGGGTAAATGTTACTAAAACAATTACCATTAGATTTAAAGAGATTATAAGAACGAGCCTCAAAGAGATTCATCTTGCTGACATATAAATTTCTAGATTCGAGATTCATATGAAAACAAGAAACCCCTTGCTGACACAAATGACCCTTATTTATTTCCTGACTCAATAATCAAACTAAAAGAGAAAGAGGAGTGACAAGAGAATGAGATTTTTATGATTGTGATATATTGAAGGAGCTAGAAGTTTTTCTTTAATAAAAAAAATCAAAAAATAAAGTGAAATTCAATCCGAAGGGGCAATGAAAGTTAGAGCATCTCTAATGGATTCAAATTATTTTCGAGTTCTTTGTGGGATTCATTAAACCACATCATCTCGAAGTAACTCATCTAATTTTCCTTCTAATGGTGCAACTTTAAAAAACTCATATTGGATCCCACAATTTTATCTCATATATTAAAATTTAATTTATACTAAATTTTATTTTAACTTAAAATATTAATTTAAATTATTTAAATCAATATTAATGCGAAATAAAATAGTTAAACAAATCTAATTATATTTAAACTATAATAATAACTAAAGTAAAAGATCATTATTAAATTGTTAAAGTAAAATTAACATTTATAAAAAAAATAAATCATTTATAAAATTATTAATATAAAATAAAATAAATATGTAAATCATTTATAAGGAAATAAATTGTTAAAGAAAAACATTGAAAAAAAGCAGCATAATATTGTTAGTTTTAATATTAATTTATTACTTGTGTTAACTTAAACAAGGTTGCTTCAGAATGCAACGCTTGACCACTGTGATCAACTCCAATGATTCTTAAAGAAAAACCAATCAAATTGTGGAATTTTTTCATTCCTATTAGAAAGGACTAATTAATATAAAATTAGGTATACAAAATAAAGTGCAACCCTGTAGGTTAGATTAACAATGTTATTTTCCAAGGGAGGGTTCGAACCCCTTTAATTCCAAACTTTTGTTTTACTAATTAATATTAGTAACTCCTCTAAACTTTCAATAATTAATTTATTACTTAACATTTGTTAAAAAATATAATTCAAAATAATTTAATTATTATTTGAAAACATAAATAATTTTAAAATTAATCATAGATTTTTATTTTTAAAATTTAATAATTTATATTATTATAAATAATATTATAAATTAATTTTTACTTTTTAATATATAACATGGCAAAGTTGTATGACATGGTGCCACATAAAATCTACATCACAAATTCAAGTGTCAACTATACAAAAGTGGAAAGTGTCAACTATACAAAAGTGGAGGGGTATCAAAATATCAAAAAATATAAAAAAAATGGATCAAAAAGTTGGTTGTTTTTAAAGGGGACTTGAAACTTATAAAAATCAAAATACAATGATTAAAATTATATTTAAGCCTAAACTAAAAAGAGTTGAAAGAAAGTATAATCACTATAAAAAAAACTCTGATTTGCCACATGAAAAACACGTCACAACACAATATATCACATTGCAACATTCAAATTAGCGACGTGAACGAATATGTCTCAGGAACGCTAGTGGCAACTCATTTGCCACATGAAAAATATGTCGCAACTTTGTCATGTGGTCTTCACGTCGCAAAACTTTATCATGTGATAATCACGTCATTAATTTTTTCATAGGGTGCAACATTGTCCAACTACGTGTCAGAGTGCAGAGATATGTGCAGGAAGTAGGGATGCGGTATAGAGTGACTTGCGATGTGAATAACATGTCGCAAAGTTGAATACATGTCATAATTTTGTCATGTGATTTCTATTTCACAGTTTTGATTTTTTTAATAAAAAATATTTTTATAAAATAATTAATAATTATATTTCAAAAAGTAATTAATAAATAAAATTATATTTTTATTTCAAAAAATAATTCTAAATATGAAAATTTTATAAAAGTTCAATTAAAATTTATTAACAAAATACAAAAATTAAAAAGTGGAATAACAGTATAAATACTCAACAAATATAAGAAAATCAATCATCGACATCAATCTCATCTTCTTCTTCTTCATCCTTCTCATTTACCGCTCCTTGACCATCAACTATTCTAAATTTGTCATTTCTATCAAATCATTGATTTTTATGCATTGTACCATATGTTTGGTTCCTTTGTGAGAACGTATATTATCGCATTTACTCCTCCAACTCAATTATCTTTTCTTCATTTCTTCAAATTTGGCCTTTAGCGTTGCCTCGCGTCTCGCCTTTGTTAGAGCTAATGGTCTCATTGTTTCCATCATTTCATGTGTCAATTCTGGTGGACGTGACTATCCTTCCCCATCTGCAATTATCGTAAATAAATTTCTATCCCCTTTTTTACAGTTGTCGATAAAAGGTCCAACACCATAAAAGCATACATTAACTCACTTCTCACCAATTGTTAAACCTCAAATATAAAGGTTCACACTTGAATCAATCGGATTTGAAACCATCAGAATATACTCAGCATGTTCATATAGAAATGGATCTTGATCAAGAAAAATATATCATCTTGTTGAAATGGATGATGTGAGGAAAGAAACTAGATAAAATGGAGAAGCTTTGCAAAAATGGATGATGAGTGATATGGAGTGAGGGGAAGAAAATGAGAGGGAGGCGGGTATTGTGTTTTGATGGGTGAAGGAAGATGAATCTTTAGGTTTCTGCTTCTAATAATGTGTTGGGGAGCGGTGTAGTTGTAAGTGTGGAGTGCGCGTAAGAGGGGTGAGGGGTGAATTAGGTACTTTGATCGATTTTTGATTTTAGTGAAATTTTACTTTTACTTTATAGTTTGATAGAGTAAATGAAAGCGGTAATTGAAAAAAAATAAAGAACACTTAGGGATTATAGTAGTTCCTCTCACAATCCGAGAGTAGTATAGTCCCCTTATCACATGTAAGAGATTTCATTATTTGTTATAACTTTGTACAAGCCTAATCCTAGTCTATACACACAAGTTACTAACTTAATCAATAAGGAACATTACCTTATGATTTTACAAAGTAGAAAAAGAAAATAATCCTCTCTTTTTCACTCTTTTATTTCCAACAATCCTGGACAATAAGGTATACACATAAATCTGAGTTTTTACAAGGCGTTTGAAGTTGTAAGATGTATATCAAAAACTTGAATTTATCTTCCATTTCAAGTATACAATTCACAAGTATGTTTACAAGTATTTATAACAGAAATGATGGAACTTTTTTATTTTATGCAATGAAAATGAATACAGGAAGTTTCACTCAAAAACTTATGACACAAGACACTTGCTTTTTTAAAAATGTGAAAGATTGAGTTTGAATTGTAATGAAAGAGGTGAGTTTTCAAAATATGAAACCTTAGATATTTATACATGAATCATATTTGTAGGAATGAGTATATTACCATGAATCAATGCCTTGATTGACAGATAAAATTTTGAATATGTTAGAATCAGATTTTCTGTCAAAAAGTGTCATTGCTTCAGTGGTAAACAGTTAACACATAATCCTAATTGGTTACAACTGAAGTGTTTTATGAAAATTAAGTTTTTTCGAAGGTGTAACCGGTTACAGGTAATGGTTAATTGGTTACACCTGATTTCATTTTGAAAAATAGTTAAAATTTCATTTGTGTAACCGGTTAACAACATAGTGTAACCGGTTACACCTGATGCAGAAGTGAAAAATTCCTTTAAAATAGTTGAGATGCAAAACCATTTGATATCAAAAATTATTTTATGCATCATGATTATTTGTTAAAGATGTTACTGAGCATTATGGTAAACACATGAACAAATTGCAACTTTCACCTCAATGAAGTGATCAATCTTCCAAGCTCCAAGGATATTTTGACATTGTTGATTGAGACGTAATTCTTGTTACCATATAACTTTGAACATGAAATGTTTTCTCATTCTTTGAAAGTGCACATGATCTTTGTGAAAATATATGCTAATTGGTTATGCGTATCCATGAATGTCGCTTCAATATCACCCTTAAGCACATGATCTCGTCAGAAATGATGTCGAATGTCTATATGTTTGGTCCTTGAGTGCATGGCTAGATTTTTTGTTATGTTGATTGCACTTGTATTATCATATTTCAATCGAATGCATCCAAGGTTCACGCCATAGTCGCAAAGTTGTTGTTTTAACCAAAGGATTTGTTCACAATAACTACTTGCAGCAGTATATTCTGCATCAGTTGTACTAAGAGCCACACATGCTTTCTTTTTGGAGGACCACGATACGAGAGTGTTTCCTAGGATATGACATATGTCGCTTGTGCTTTTCCGGTCTGTTTTACAATTTGTATAATCTGAGTCAGAATAACCAATTAAATCCCATACGCTACCTTTAGGATACCATAAGCCAACGTTTGTTATTCCTTTGAGGTACTCCATGATTCTCTTCACATAGGCAAGATGTGATTCCTTCGGATTTGCTTGAAACTACGCACAAAGACAAATATTAAACATTATGTTTGAACAACTTACCATCAAATATAATAATGAACCAATCATATCTCGATATTTAGTGATATCAATTGAAACATGGGATTAATCTTGATCTACGTACGTTCTGGAACCCATTGGAGTGATAATTTCTTTGCAATTGTCCATATCAATTTTTTTTCAGCAACTCTTTGCAATACATGGATTGGTTGATGAAGATGTCATTCTTTAGTTGCTTAATTTGAAGTCCAAGAAATCAGTTCATCTTACCCATCATAGACATATTGAACTCTCCTTTCATCATCAATGAAAACTCTTCACATAGTTCTTTGTTCATTGAACCGAATATGATGTCGTCAACATAGACTTGAACCAATAAAGTATGATTTTTAATTATCTTAATAGACAAATTATTATCAACTTTACCTTTTTCAAATCATCTTTCACATAGAAAGTTGCTAAGTCTATCATATCATGCTCTTAATGCTTGCTTTAATCCATAAAGAGTCTTTTTCAACTTGAAGACATGTGAAGGATTCTTGAAGTCTTCAAAACCGGGAGGTTGTTTGACATAGACTTCCTCATTGACGTATCCATTCAAGATGATGCTTTTGACGTCCATTTGGAATAACTTAAAATTTAATGAACAAGCATAAGCAAGTAAAAAATGAATAGCTTCTAACTTTGCAACTAGAGCAAATGTTTCTTCAAAGTTGATTCCTTCTTCTTGATTGTAAGCTTGAGCCACCAACCTTGCTTTGTTTCGAATAATTATAACATTTTCGTCAAGTTTTTTCTTAAACACCCATTTGGTACCAATAATGTGTTTTTAACTTGACTTATGAACAAGTTCCCAAACTTGATTCCTTTCGAATTGATTTAATTCTTCTTACATGGCAAGTATCCATTAGTCGTCTTCTAAGGATTCACCTATTTTTTAAAAATCTATTTGAGAAACAAATGTCATATTCAAGCAAGCATCCTTGAGATTTAGTCTTGTTGTAACTCCTTCACTTATATCACCAATAACATTGTCAATTGGGTGATCACGATGGGTTCTCCATTTTAAGGAAGATCACTTTGATTTGACTCTTATTGGATGGATTCCTCTTTGTGTTTTGATTGATCATCATTGTTGACTTTGGTAACATCTTTCATATGAACTTCTAAAATATCATTATCATCATCACAAACAACTATATCCTCCTTAGAGGGGATAAATTCATCAAAAGAAATATGCATTGATTCTTCTATAGTTAAAGTTCTTTTATTATAAATCCTATAAGCTTTGCTAGTAAGGGAGTAAACAAGAAATATACATTTGTCATACTTCTTGTCAAACTTACCGAGATTGTCTTTGTCATTATTGAGGACAAAGCACTTGCATCCATAGATATGAAAGTGAGAAATGTTTGGATTTCTTCCTTTAAAGAGTTCATATGGAGTCTTGTTTGGCCAAAATTACATGATCATAGAAAATAAGAGGGAAAATACATTACCCTAAAGCGCTGATGGAAGCGTAAGGAACTCTCAACATCCTGGCTGCCCAATTCACCCATCAATAAAGAAATTTTCCCTTACCTTGGAATTGCAGAGTTTCTGGATTATATTGTTGTTTCAACTTTGTTATAGCTTTCCTTAGGGTTTCCTAGTCATTTATCTATTTTTCCCAATTTCTCTTAATTCCAACTTTTCTATTTAAATAACCTAATAGGTATTGGAAAATTTTCAACTTTCCCCTCAACATTTCATTATTACACCTTAAACCTCTAATTTTATTAAAAACTCTAATTTCTCCCTCTACTCTCATTTTTTCATAAATTATTATTAAATTTGAATAATTATTTTATTCAAATAAATATTTAATCAAAATTCCTTAATTTTCTCCTCTCTCAGCTTATTCCAAAATAATTAAATTTATCAAATTATTCATAATAACCTCAATAATTCTATTTTATTTTTTTGCTCTCCAATCTTATAACCCCGGAAATTATTAAATTACCAAAATATCCCTACGGGGTCTGAGATGCATTTCTTCTCTATGACGACTGCTTTTCTCTTTCTAGTGCCTGGTTGTGTATGTTGTTCACATATCCTTGACATGTATATCCTTCTTCGGCCATGAACTATTCTTCATAACTTATGTAGGGTTGCCTCCTTATCAGGAAATATACTGGTAGACTCTTACAAAGTGATCCTTTCTGCCTTATCAAAAAATATTTTTGGACCCTTACAAATGGATCCTTGTCACCTTATCAGGAAATATTGTTGGACCCTTACAAAGGGATCCTTGTCGCCTTGTTTGTGCAACGACCTAAGATTTGTTAGGGGGCTCAAATTTTCAAGTCTCGTCTTAGGGACTTGACTATCTAAGCCTCTCCCGAGAGACTTTTCTTTTCAAGTCTCGCATGAGGGACTCGACTATCTAAGTCTCGCTCGAGGGACCCATCTTGTCAAGTCTCACATGATGGATTCAACTATCTAAGTCTCGTCGAGGGACTCGTCTTTTCAAATCTTACTTAAGGGACTCGACTATCTATGTATTGTCCAATGGACTCTCCTTTTCATATCTCGCATAAGGGATTCGACTATCTAAGTCTCGCTCTAGGTACTCGCCTTTTTAAGTCTCAATTAAGGGACCCGACTATCTAAGAATTTCCTGGAGGATTCGCCTTTTCAAATCTCACCTAAGGGGCTTAACTATCTAAGTTTCGCTTGAGGGACTCAAATTGGTAAGTCTCACCTGAGGGACTCGATTTCCTAAATTTTGCTCAAAAAAGATTACCATCTACTTTGTTTAATCACTTCACCTTTCTCAGGCCTCGTGCTTGAGGGACTATGGATTGGAAAAATCTTGATTGGGCCTTAAAAGTTAGTGATATATAGCTCAATAAGATCAAAGGTGTTACGAGATGGCGAAAAGATGAAAAAGTGGGCATGATAAGGCGGGTAATGGGTCGCCCAAATGGAACTCGAGTTTCCTGACCCAAGCCTATGTCTATCACAAGCCAACCGCCTCAATGTGTGGTTAGTGAGTTGTTCTTGAAAGGGAGGAATTTGGTCAAAGATTCTAAGAAAATTGCTCATCCTGTTTTGGTGGAGAGCGGGTCTTCATATTCCTTCGCCATCTCCAAGTAGTTAGATTTGGAATGGTTCTTCGCCCACACTCTGGCTCATGGATCGCAATAAATATCCAGACCCCTAGGGTTGGAAGGGGATCGGTTAACTTTTAGAGATATCGGCAAATAAAGCGGTTTCACACAATACATTATCGTGTGATCCATTATATTATGCTTTTTAGAAGCATGACCATCAATATAATTGTATTCCTCGGGTTAAACACATACTTAGAAATTCCAATACGAGAAATTGAATTATAAACAACCACACATACTTTATAAGGAAACAGTGTAATTGTGTAATAGAGAATCTAAATAGTCACACTTTTATTCTCGTAACCCATTCTATTAAAATGAAGTTCTCATAGGGAAACTAATCGATTATTGAGTTCATTGGACCAAACACATACTCGAAAAATTCGATCAAAGATATTCCAACTAGGCATGGCAATAAGGTGGGTCTAGGACGGTTTTTA
Source organism: Lathyrus oleraceus (assembly GCF_024323335.1). Lineage (NCBI taxonomy): Eukaryota > Viridiplantae > Streptophyta > Magnoliopsida > Fabales > Fabaceae > Lathyrus > Lathyrus oleraceus. The sequence continues at coordinate 192,715,452 of NC_066585.1, forward strand.
CCTACCCCAAACCCAAACCCAAATCCCTAAACAGTATTCGTTCCCCGCCCCAAACTCATCCCAAACGGGTTCGGGTTGGGTTCGGGTATCCTCTCCCATCCACCATTCATTTAGTGAAATCAATATTTTTAATAGAAATATTTATTTTTTTGCAAAGTAAAATTACATTACAAATAATAAAATTAACAATCTAAAAAAATTCCATACATATATTTCAAATATTTTAAATAATAAATTAAAATTAAAATATAAAAACATTGACCATATATTTAATATTCTAAATGATCAAAAATAAATAATAATGTACATAATGAAATAAACGGGGCAGGTTCGGGGTGGGTACTAGTGTCCCCATTACCCGATCCGTCCCCATATTTTATAATCAGGGAAAACCCAAACCCGAGCCCAAATCCAGTCAAAGTGAGTTTTTTCCGTCAACTTCGGAGCGGGTTCGAGTGGGTACCTACGGGTACGGGTTATGTTGCATGCCTAATTCCAACTCTAAAATTTGTAGGATTTTAAATAGAAATTTAAATCTTTAATTGAATATAAAAAGAAGTTTAAAATTAAAGTTTTAATCCCTAAAAAATGTTATTTATAAATTTTGGGCATTTTTATTTTAAAAATAATTGGCACTTTTTAAAAACTTTGAAAATTCTAAAAATTTAGTAAACAAACAAAAATAAAAATTTTGAAAACTTTATTATTTTTATTTTTAAATTTTCTTGAGAATAAAATATGCCAACTTTAAGATAAAATATAATTTAAAAAATTATTAATTATTTTGTATACATCCAAATTATTAACTTATTTTAAAAAATAAAGATACTTTAAAATTATAATTTAGTATAATATGATAATATAAAATAAAAAAATTATAAAATAAATAATATAATTTTATATATAAAAATTATTAAGTCGGTTAAATAACTTTTTCGACACCTTAAATAGAAGTTTTTTACCAAAATAATCCAATTTTTCAAGAAAATTCCCAAAATAACGTTGGTTTCAAAAAAAAATCCAAAGTACCCCACTTTTAGGAGGAGGCGGCAATCCAATTAGCGACTCCTCTTAAAAATTGAATGGAGGCGCCAATTGGACTGGCTGGGCACATGGTGCATCCAATCCAATTGGCACCCATGTGTATCACTTGAGAGGAGGCGCCAATTGGATTGGCACCTCAGTGTAAAATGCAATTTTTTTGTTATAAATAGATGTGTTGTGTGAATCACTTTTTCACATCTCATTTCATCATTTGGCAATCATGTTTGGTGTTCATCGTCGATACAGAAAGGTCATTTATGCGAGAGACAAACCTCAAATGTTGATGTTGTTCTGGAACATCACTACGTTCGATCAACTGAAGAGGGAGTTGGTTCGTTGGTTAGATGGGAAAATACCAGAAGGGGAAAAACTTAGAAGTATTGAGAGACTCGACAATATCTTTGGTTGGGTGCGAATGAAAATTGATAAGGATGCTAGGGAAATGATGTTCGGTCGAGATGACATCAATTTGATTGTTGTAATCAATTAGAAATATTTCTGTTTTTAGTTAGTTTATTTTGTACTAATGTTTGTTGTGAACCTCGTTGTAACAAAAATTTTATGATATATAATGATTGAATGTTACAGAAATACAATGTTATAAAAAGCTTATGACCCAGATGATACTCCTCGATTGGGACAGTTGTTCTTGTTATGTCCTGGTTGACAATAAATACTATATAATCTTATCATTTTATCTGTCAAATCCATTTCTGTCCTGATACGTGTGCTATTTGGTCTTCCTTTTTTTCTTTCTACGCATCTTGTCATTGTGCCAAACTATATCACCTTCGTATGAAGACTAGTATTCCTTCATTGGTAGCACCGAGAAGCTTTTATTACATACATTCATAACGGTGACGGCCTTGCACACATCAGGTAAATGGTTGTAAGCGTCTTGACGAGTATATGTGCATGCTGCAATGATATGGCAGCAAGGAATGCGGAAGGCTTGGAATTTTCCACAGTCGCACCAACTTCTATTTAGTCTAACAGCATAGGTTAAATTTGGTCTCCTCCCCTCATTGTGGTCCATTGTTTCCTGGACGCTGAAATTTTTCCTATGATGGTCAAAGAATGTTACAGCGTGTGTGCTAGCTTTGATGCTCTCCTCTTTCATGACTTTCATGCAACACTCACTAAATACTTTCCCAAACATTAACACTGCACTCCATCTTTCACCTCTGGTTGCGAACGTAGAAGCCAACATATAATAGGTCGACCTTACCAAGGCGGTTATTGGCAGATTTCTAATTCCTTTGAATACCCTGTTCATGCATTCCACAAGGTTTGTTTTCATGTGGCCCCATCGACAACATCCGCCAAATGCCCTTGTCCACTACTCTACTGGTATGTTATTCAGCCATCTTCCAGCGTCTTCATTACACAGTCTAATTTCATCACGATAATATTTAAATGACAGATGAGTTATAGCATACCCAACATTCACCACCTTCTTGTGAAGATTATTATCCTTTATTGCACGCATGAAGTTTTGTGCAATATGTCTAATGCAATAGACATGGGTAGAAGTAGGATCATGCCATCCGTTGTCATGATTGTTGTATGCACTCTCAATGGCAACATGTCTATCAGAAATCAAACAAAGATTGGCTTATGGAGCCACGTGCGTTCTTAGATGTCGAAGAAAGAAACCACATCCACCTGTCGTTTCACCTTCAACCAGAGCAAAGGCAATGGGAAAGACATTGTTGTTGCCGTCTTGTGCAACTGCCATAAGCAAAGTACCCTTGTATTTTCCATATAACCAAGTGCCATCAATTTGAATAATAGGTTTGCAGAATGCGAAACCTTTGGTGCATGGGTCAAACGCCCAAAAGAGACGGTGAAAGATTATATTACCTATAACACAGGTTCCGTCTGGCATCATTGTTGGCAATGTCTCCATAATTTCCACAGTTCTTGGGACATATGTTTTTAGTCCCTATAAAAACCGTGACAATTCTTTGTATGAATCCTCCTGGTTGCCGAATAGTTGTTCAACAACCTTTGTCCTTGCAATCCATGCTTTCTTGTAAGATGGAGTATAATTATATCTTGTTCTAATATGGGATATAATTATACTCACCTTCACTGGTGGGTCTTTATTAATCAACGGCAGAATGTCTTGACATATCAATGCATCACTTAATGTACGGTGATCTTGTTCAACGTTAGTTGCAATGCAATTGTGAGGTGGGTCTATTGAAGTTATCTCCCAAGAGTCGTTTTTCTTTTTGTAAGACGCAGCCAACCGAAACTTATAAAGGATGTTACGACATTCGATGACATACCTTCTCGAATCAGTGTGTTTCACTGTAAAATCAGCAGAGTTGTTCATGTGGAATTTTTTGATAGCTTGCACACATTCTTCTTTGGTACGAAACATGTCTCCCACCTTTAATTCCCCTTTTGATCGTGGATACGGGTTATAGAAAACACTGTTGGATGTTTCATCGTCATGCAGATGCATGTTTGTCATATGTTGAGGAGGATTATAGAAATGACTAGGAGGTATTTGCGGTGGTTGATCATCATCTTCAATGTCGTTGTTCAGCATGTGATCGACCTGTATCTCGGTCTCCTCTTCTTCTTCATCAACGATGTTCACTTTTGCATTTGCTTCTGGGTTGACGTCATCTGAGCATTGTGGATCAAATTCACCAGATTCATCCTAACTGGTTATTTGAGACTGCTGAGATGGTATACATGGTTGAATAGTAATATACAACTCAATATAATTGCAGCCTGAATGTTCATGACTAACAAACATGTATTTAACATCTTCATCACCCCGTACCTTAAGCGGTAAAAACTTGCATTGACTGTTCTAAAAAAATATTGGATTTTGATACGTGATCTTTGACACAATACCCGATCCTATACAGGATTGTATTCTTTTTTTCAAATGCAAGAAGGTTGCATTTCTCTTGATCGTAAGTCGAATGGTATCGGTGTTTCACAAACAAAAACCGTATAACTCAGACTCGCATGTTTCACCATTGTAGTGAATGTTGACACTATATTTCGATGAAGATGACATTGTGTAGATGAAAACTATTTTCTTGTTGCAGATGAATATGGGTTGAGTATTGGGTGTTGGTAGTAAGACACTTAAATAGGTGAGTGATTTGTCGCACATGCAAGCTAGTTCGAAGTGATGTGTCACACATGCAAGCTAGTCCGAAATGATGTGTCAACCATGCAAGCTAGTTGTAATACCCCAAAATTTACCCTTCATTTTTCCTGGAAGCATACGCTTTACACCTCATGCATGCATTCATTTTTAGGTCATTTAACATTAGATACATTGCATTTCATCATGTCAATCAGAATTAGATCCAAGAAAATTTATTTAAAAAATAAATAATAATAATAATAATAATAAATAAATAAATAAATAAAAGAAAAAATCTCAGACTTGGTCCTCTCTCAAAAGCCCACTAAGCTACCAATATTAGGCTATAAATACTAGAGTTTCAGTGAAATAAAGATTGATTCTATTCCTATTACCCTGAGGAAAAAGATAGTGAGAGAAGAGCTAACAGAGTTCAGAGCAGCCTCCAAACCCTGAAGGGAACTCAACTGCACAGAATCACCTCTGCCTCACATAAACCCTAAAGATCGTTTTGTAAACCTCACAGGTGCAACTCAATTTCAATCAAGCTCTCCAATTAGGTTTGCCCTATATTCATCATCTTTATGCCTTTAATTTGAATGCTCTAAATGTATGAGGTATTATGGGTGAATTTGATACCCTGTTGATGCATGTCTTTTTTGTGAATTTTAATGGCATGATTCATGTGGTTACATTTTGATTTGGGGGCAACCCTTGATTACCCTATTTTTTTGTCTCTAACCTGTTTGTTGAGTTTTTGTGAGGGCTCACATGACTTTTGCAGGGATAACTTGCGTGGTTTTCCACTTTATTTGTGGGATACTGTTAGGGACCAATTAGTACTACTTTTTATACCATTTTATTGGTCCCTTTTACCAAGTTTTGATGTAATTACACACTTTTATCTTCATTAATTTGTATAAATGCAATTAGGTTTAATTTATTTTGTTTTGAATAGTTATTTCACATTTTTTGTTAGTTGTGTAAAATTATGGATAAGCAAGACCTTGGTTTCAACATGGCATTTTGGAGGAAGCTTGCCAAACAAGGAAGCTGGGAAAGCAACAGTTCGCGCCGCGAACTTCCTTCGCGCCGCGAAGGCTGCGAATCCAGCAAGCTGACCAAGGGTCAAAGGTGCTGCTGTGCAGAAAAAGTGATTGCCATTTTGATGTCTGCCTGGGAAGTGCTTTTCTGCTGCAGATGACAATGTCCAATTAGGGAAATGTCAACCTTTTTGGTAGAGACAAAATAGTTTAACCTAGGTTTTGAAAAAACATTATTCCATTCATTCACACATTGTGCTGTAGAGCTTTTGCAATAGAGAAAACAGAGTTTTTCTTCTAAAAACCTTCTGCTTTGTAACAATGGTGATGAGGAGCTAAACTCCCTTTTGTCAAGATTGGAGGTAGTAGCTATTCTCATCTGTCTATGTATTCACTTTGATTTATATATGAGATAGAGATTGTTGATGTATTGATTACTGTTTTTGCTTTTAGTTGAAAACTAGATTTGAGTAGTTGTCGAGAGAGATTACTCGAGTTTAGACATAAAACAGATTTTCAAGTAGTGAATAAGTTGTAGAGATAGATTTATTCATTACTATTCTTTGATATTGAACATTAAAGGTTGCTATATTGATAGTTAGGTGGAGAGATCGTCTAAGGATCAATATAGTAACTATCACGATATCATTTAGACATAAATGACTTTGAGAGGATATTTGAACATCATCAATAATCTTGAATCTAATTATTTATCATAGGGAATCATAGATATTTGAAATAGTGAACTCCAATCTTGCCAAGCTTTTATATTTGTCTAAAACCACTTAATAGTTTTTGTTAACATTTATTAACAAGATATTTTTCCAAACAAAACAACCCTGTTACTTTCTAAACTTATAACATTTGAATTATAGAACGGCGGTAATATTACCCAATCTCTGTGGATACGATACAAAAATATTTGCCAAAGATATACTCTTTCAACAAATTGGCGCCGTTGCCGGGGATTGGTGTCGATATTACAAGCATTGCAATAATTCTTTGTTTTAAGTTGTGTTACGTTTATTACTATCCCTCTTTTGTTTCACTTGGTTTGTTAGTTTTGTAGATTCTAGTGCATGCGAGGAAAAGCAACCGAGGAGCAACTTCAATTCGATCCTGAAATTGAAAGAACACTTCGGAAGCTCAATAGCAAAACACGAAGAAGAAGGAAACTAGCCGAAGAGAGGAACCGGAGAGAAGAAGCATCTACTTCCGCACTTGTTCCAATCGAAGAAGTGGTTGTAGAGGCTTGTGAAGGAAACATGGCGGAGGATAATCGTACCGAAATGTCCGCTAATAGTCCAAGAAGGAATGCTCAATTTTCCCGTGGAGGAAGGAATACGGAGATGAAGACCGGAATCCTCCAACTTCTCTATGCAACTCCATTCACCGGAATGGATCACGAAGATCCGTATACCCATCTCATCAAATTCTATGAGATTGCGGGTTCTACGGGAATAGACGAAGCGGGTGAAGAAACGTTATTCAAAAGGATGTTCCCACACTCCTTAGTGGGAAAGGCAAAGGAGTGGTACCTTGATCAAGAATCAAGAGTGATGACGGATTGGAACTTGTTAGAAGAAAAGTTCTTAGAAAGATACTTCCCTCAATCCCGATTCATGGAAGCCAAGACGGCTATAGCGGTATTCACTCAAGGAGGAAACGAATCTCTAAATGAAGCTTGGGAGAGATTCAAATCAATGTTGAGGAAGTGTAAGGGACATGGTTTTGATGAGCTTACTCAAATCCATATCTTTTTGAATGGTCTCCAATCAACCCATAAGACACTTCTGGACGCCACCGCGGGTGGTTCGCTTATATCAAAAACTGCGGAAGAAGCTAAAGTCATTATTGAACGGATGGCCCGTAATGATCATCAAGGTCAACATGATCGAAGCCCTTCACAACGTAAGCCTGGAGTTTTAGAGTTGAATACCAATGATGCCATCCTTGCACAAAACAAGCTACTCTCTCAACAAGTGGAGCTTCTTACTCAACAAATGGCCAAGCTTCCACAGCAAATAAAAGAGATTCAGGGGTTTCAAGTTCAGCATCAAGTAGCATGTTGCGAGTTATGCCAAGGGGATCATCCTACTGGTTTTTGTCCTCCACCTCAAGAAGAAGTCAGTTATGTGAACAACCAAAACCAGGGATATCAAAGACAACAGCCTAACAATCAAGGCTATCAACCAAGAAACAACCAAGGCTACCAACCGTCAAGGTTCAACAATCAGAATTATCAACAGCAAAGCCCTTACCAACAACCAAACTCTCAAGGTCAGCAGTCGCAAGGAGGAAATTCCAAGCTAGAAGACACTCTTCAACAATTCATGCAAGCTTCTATGGCAAATCAGAAGAGTAACGAGGCGGCAATTAAAAATCTGGAAAATCAAGTAGGCCAACTCGCGAAGCAGCTGTCGGAACAAAATGCAGGGCCTTCTTTCTCTGCTAACACTCAACCAAATCCAAAGGAGCATTGCAAAGCAGTCGTCACAAGGAGCGGTAAAGCGTTGGTAAGTGAAAAAGGTGAAGGAATTGTAGAAGAGAACACCACTGATGGGATGCTGGAAGAAACAGATATAGTTGGTGCAAGGGAAAATGCTTCTGGAAATGCTCAGTTCGCGCCGCGAACCACCTTCGCGCCGCGAAAAGAGCAGGTTTTGCCCACTGCTGTGCAGACTGATTTAGAAGGAAAGAAAGATGCTGAATCAAAGAAAAAGAAGAAATCTGAGAAGGGAGTGAATGTCATTCCAACTCAACATCTACCCTATCCACATGCTCCATCAAGGAGAGATAATGCTAGGCACTATGCACGGTTCATGGACATCTTCAAGCAACTCCAAATCAACATTCCATTTGCTGATGCATTAGAACAAATGCCACGGTATGCTAAATTTATGAAAGACATTCTTACCAAGAAAAGGCGACATGTGGAAGATGAGACCATCATTCTTGATGCACGGTGTAGCACAATCATCCAGAAGACTTTACCTAGGAAGGAGTCCGACCCGGGCCGGGTTGTTCTACCGGTAACCATTGGAAGCACATACGTTGGGAACGGTTTGATAGATTTGGGCTCTAGTATAAATTTAATTCCCCTTTCTATTGTCAAACGATTGGGAAATGTGGAGATTAAATCAACAAGAATGACCCTACAACTAGCAGACAAGTCTACAACCTCACCATACGGAATTGCCCAAGACATGCTCGTAAAAGTGGACAAATTTTTGTTTCCGGTGGATTTTGTAATAGTAGAGATGGATGAGGATCGCGATGTACCTTTAATCCTTGGAAGACCCTTTATGAAGACCGCTCGGATGATGATCGACATAGATGATGGGCTTATGAAGGTTAGAGTGCAAGATGAAGAGGTGACTTTTAACCTTTTCGAAGCAATGAAACATCCAACTGACAAGCATGATTCTTTTCGAATTGATGCAAGTGAAGAGGAAGTAGTGGAGGTCGTGAATCAAATCCATATTTCTAATCCTTTGGAAAGATCCCTTATCGGAGCATACAATGTGTTAACTGACAATGAGGAACGAGAGATCGAAGCGATGTTGCACGAGCTAGAATCTTGTGGTGAGCTGGCCTATCAAGAAGAATTAGTGGAAGATTTGGATGCAAAGAAGGAAACTGAAGAGCAAAAGTTAGAATTGAAGATGCTTCCGGCACATTTGAAGTATGTGTTTCTTGGAGATGAGTGTACCAAACCAGTGATTATAAGCAACACATTGTCCATGCAAGAGGAAGATAAGTTGATTCAAGTATTGAAAAAGAACCAAGGTGCGATAGGGTGGGTTTTATCCGATTTGAAGGGTATTAGTCCAGCATATTGCATGCACAAGATAATGATGGAGGAAAATTTCAAACCGGTTGCGCAACCTCAGAGGCGTTTGAATCCATCAATGAAAGAGGTGGTTCGGAAAGAAGTTGTCAAACTTTTAGAAGCAGGAATGATTTATCCCATATCTGATAGTGCATGGGTGAGTCCGGTACAAGTGGTCCCCAAGAAAGGCGGAATGACGGTGATCAAAAACGATAAAAATGAGTTGATTCCGACGAGAACAGTGACAGGGTGGAGGATGTGCATCGACTATAGAAGGTTGAACCAAGCCACAAGGAAAGATCATTTCCCACTACCTTTCATGGACCAAATGTTGGAGCGGCTCGCCGGCAAAAATTTCTACTGTTTCTTGGACGGATATTCGGGGTATAATCAAATTTCAGTAAATCCGGCAGACCATGAGAAAACAGCTTTTACATGTCCTTTTGGCATCTTTGCTTACCGAAGAATGCCTTTTGGATTATGTAACGCACCGGCCACATTTCAACGGTGTATGCAAGCTATCTTTTCAGACTTGATAGAAGAATGCATTGAGGTGTTCATGGACGATTTTTCTGTTTATGGATCATCTTTTGAAATGTGCTTAAAGCACCTTGATGTAGTTCTGGAGAGATGCGTGGAGACCAACCTAGTGCTCAACTGGGAAAAATGCAATTTTATGGTCACTGAGGGTATAGTACTTGGTCACAAGATTTCTTCTGAAGGGCTAGAGGTGGACAAGGCCAAGGTGGAGGTTATTGAAAAGCTGCCACCTCCAACTAACATCAAAGGAATAAGAAGCTTTCTAGGACATGCCGGGTTCTACCGGAGATTCATACAAGACTTCTCAAAGATCGCAAAGCCATTGAGTAATTTACTCAACAAAGGTACGCCTTTTCTTTTTGATGAGTCATGTCTTAAAGCCTTCTTAGATTTGAAACAAAAGTTGACCACCGCACCAATAATCGTAGCACCAAACTGGAATCTTGATTTTGAACTCATGTGTGATGCTAGCGATTATGCAGTGGGTGCGGTGTTAGGACAAAGAAGCGATAAAGTTTTCCATGCCATACACTATGCTAGTAAGGTGTTGAATGACGCCCAAGTTAATTACGCAACAACTGAAAAAGAATTGCTAGCCATAGTATATGCATTGGAAAAATTTAGAGCTTATTTGATTGGTTCAAGAGTTGTAATCTACACTGACCATTCTGCAATAAAATATCTGCTTACCAAGCCGGATTCAAAACAAAGGCTTATTCGTTGGATCCTTTTATTACAAGAGTTTGATCTAGAGATTAGGGATAAAAAAGGTTCCGAGAACTTGGTAGCAGATCATTTGTCTCGTTTGGTCAATGTAGAAATTACAAACAAAGAAGAAGAGGTGAGAGAAGAATTTCCAGATGAAAAACTCTATGCGATTCAAGTGAGGCCATGGTTTGCTGATTTTGCTAACTACAAAGCAACTGGTTTAACACCAGAAGACCTCACTTGCAATCAAAGAAGGAAATTCTTAGCTGATGCAAAATATTATGTCTGGGATGACCCTTACCTTTTTAAAGTAGGGGCAGACAATATTTTGAGAAGGTGTGTAACAATGGAAGAATCAAGAGACATTCTGTGGCACTGTCACAACTCTCCGTATGGAGGTCACTATAGTGGTTTGAGAACAGCCACTAAAGTACTCCAATCGGGTTTTTATTGGCCATCTTTATTCAAAGATGCGCACGAACATGCGAAGAGTTGTGATGCATGCCAACGGAGTGGTGGAATAGGAAAACGGGATGAAATGCCTCTAACCAACATGCTAGAGGTAGAAGTTTTTGATTGTTGGGGTATTGATTTCGTTGGCCCATTCCCCTCTTCTTTCTCTAATGAGTACATCTTAGTAGCTGTTGATTATGTTTCGAAGTGGGTGGAAGCAAGTGCCTCACCCAAGGCCGATGCCAAAACTGTGATCAAATTTTTAAAGAAGAACATATTCTCACGTTTTGGTGTGCCTCGAGTGTTGGTGAGTGATGGAGGCTCACACTTCTGCAATACACCCTTAGAAAAAGTTCTGCAACATTATGGTGTAAAGCATAAGGTGACCACTCCTTACCACCCACAAGCGAACGGTCAAACTGAGGTTTCAAACCGGGAAATCAAACGGATACTTGAGAAAACAGTTTCGAACTCAAGAAAGGATTGGTCCTTAAAACTAGATGAGGCTTTGTGGGCATATCGCACTGCTTACAAAGCACCTATTGGGCTGACTCCGTTTCAACTGGTGTATGGGAAGACTTGTCATCTTCCAGTTGAAATGGAGCATAGAGCATTATGGGCTCTTAAGTTCTTGAACTTCGACTCCACTCTAGCTGGAGAGAGAAGGAAAGGTCAACTCCATGAGTTAGAGGAACTAAGGAACGATGCTTACCATTATAATAAGCTGTACAAGGAGAAGACAAAAGCATACCATGATGGGAAGGTCCGCCACAAAGAGTTTCATGTTGGCCAGATGGTATTGCTTTTTAACTCAAGGTTGAAGTTGTTTCCGGGTAAATTGAAGTCTAAATGGTATGGACCATTTGTTGTCAAGGAAGTACGGAATTATGGAGCCATTGTGATAGAGGACCCAAAGTCGCAAGAAAGCTGGACTGTCAATGGTCAAAGACTGAAAGTCTATCATAGCGGTGACATAAACCGTGATGTGTGTGTCCTTTCCTTATCTGGATCAAGCTAATTGAGGTACCGTCGAGCTCTTAACGACGTTAAACAAAGCGCTGGTTGGGAGGCAACCCAACGTTGTTAGTGTGCATTTTAAATTTCTCTGTTTTGTGATTTTTAGCTCTGCTGAAGTTTTAAAATTTTGAAGTTCTGTTTTTTTGCAGTTCGCGCCGTGACCTCCTGTTCGCGCCGCGAACTGAATGAATAAATTTGAGTGGGTTCTGTTTTTTGCAGTTCGCGCCGCGACCTCCTGTTCGCGCCGCGAACTGAATGAAAAAATTTTAATTGGTTCTGTTTTATGCAGTTCACGCCGCGACCCCCTGTTCGCGCCGCGAACTTTGCGGGACAGAAATCATTTAAATACTGTTTAGGTCAATTCCTTTTCATTTCAAACCTTCCTCATTTCAAATCCCTTTGCCGCGCTTTCACCCCAATCCCAAAATCCCACCATTTCTCAACACTTTTCAGTTTTCCACTCTTCCAATCTTCTTCTTTAGCAAGTGTAGAGATTCAAAAGGTATGTAATCTTCATTTTCTCTTTTCCAATCCCTTTTTGGGTTTTTCAAGTTAGGGTTGGTTAGAAATCGAATTTCTCTGTGAATACTGTTTGGAATCGCTATGCATGTGTGAATTAGAATAGGATTAGGTTAGGGTTGAGTATTTTGGATGGTTGGATGTGTTTAATCCCTCAATGGTGAAACCCTAGGAAGCTTTGGGGATTTCCTGAAATCGCAGGGTTCGCGCCGCGAACTGTGAATTCCAGCAGCCATTTTCTTTTTGATTGTTGACTAATGCTGTCATATGTGTTTTGTGGTTGTGTTGGTTTTGATTGCAGATGTCTAAGAGAACTAAGACCATGGCACCTCCTCAGGCCCGTGCTATCCGAAGGTTCATCAGTGAGGAACACGAAGCACGCTTTGAAAGCCTTGTCAAGAGAACCATTTTACCTGAACGGTTTATCCGCCTGGCTCCAACTGGGGTGTATCACAGAGTGGTTGAGGCTTTTGAGCAAAGGAAATGGATGAAGTTATGCGAGCCGGAAGCCGCAATCAACTACGACCTTGTTAGAGAATTCTATGCGAATGCGATGCATCGCGAGGAGGGTACGACCTTCATTTACCGGTCCAGGGTAAGGGGAAAGATTGTTTCATTTGGAAGGGATGACATTAATTCTTATCTAGGCCACCCCTTAACTCTTGGAGAGGGCGAGAGCTGTGAGTACAGTGTCATGGAGGTAGCCAACAGGTGGAATCTGGAAGAAGTCAATGCCACCTTATGTCTCCGTGGAAAATCTTTTGAAGTGAATGACCAAGGGCATCCGAAATTGTGGAAGAGAGAAAATTTCAATTTGGATGCTAGGGCTTTCTTGGTGCTACTGTTAACCAATATCAGACCAAGAAGCCACACCACCACAATTCCTATGGATGTCGGTTGTCTTTTGTACTGCATCATGATCGGGAAGACAGTGGATGTTGCAGCCCTCATTTCAGGAGAATTGAGGAAGATAGTGTTAAGCGGAACCAATTTCGGGGGCAAAGCTGGTGTGCTAGCCTATCCAGGACTCATCATGGGACTGTGCCGTAGGGCCAATGTTCACATCCCTGAGGAAGTACACTTCTCGATCACTAGTGTGATCAGTGACGCTTATTTGAACAGGTTTCTGCAAAACCCGAATGAAAAGACTGATGCAGCTGGTACTTCTTCCTCTCGAGCCAGAGCCAGATCCCGACCTCAACCTCAACCTCAGAGTACCCCAGGTTTTGATCAGATGGCTTTTGCCAACTACTGCTGTGAGAACTTTGAGGCCTCCAGGAGGTCTCAATCATTTCTTTTTGATGCCATGCAGCAGCAGTTCCAGAACACGTTTCTGGCACCAGAGTCCCGAACTTTTCCATCGCAAGCTGATTATGCAGCTTATGCTAATTGGCCTGTGGGCAGGCCAAATTTTATGGGGGGTGCAGGAGGTAGTGCTGACCCAAATGAGGAGATGGAAGATGTTCTCGGAAGTGTAGGTGGTGATGAAGAGGAGGAGGATTGAATTTGTGGAGTTTTGAGAGTATTGTTTGTTTGTTTGAGTTTCTTTTTGCTAATTCTGTTTTTATTTTTGGGAATTTTGTAATGTACTTTTTGGTGGCTCTAGTTCACCATGACTTTATCTTAGCACTTTAATTTTTCTTTAGTATTTTTATAATTGCATGAGTACTTTTTGAAATTTAAGTGCGTTTTTAATCAAATTGGTCTACCAACAGTTCTATTTAATTGTTCTTACGCTTAAGTCAAGCCTAAAGCAACCAAGAATTGTTCGCAAAGAAAGAAGCATAGGATACTTCGAGTGGTGATGATAAGAATTAGTGTCGGCATTTCAAGGTACACTTTATCGCTTTCTAGACTTAACATGAGTAGTTTAATGGTGTGTGCAAAATTTCAGTTCATAATTCCATTGAAGTATATGTCATTGTGAATCAAAATAGGACTTAACCATTTGTGAGGAAGCTTTCCATTGTACACTAAAAAAGCGGGAAACCGAGCATTATTTTGACTCATTCTTATCATGCTAAATCATGCATCAATCTAATGTTGTGTGAAATTTTTGAATATGATAGAGGCATTTTTTGTGAGAAAAACCACTTGACCAAAAAGCTTAAATCAACGAACCTTGTGAGGAGTAATCCTTAGTTAACCCCCTTTGAGCTTGTTAGGATTCATTTGATTGATCATTGTAAAATCAATTGAAAATTGTGGAATAAATGAATCCTAATTTCTTTCGTGTCAGTTGAAACCTCAAACCGAGTTGTTTGCATAATTTTGCCTTTTGCTTATGTCTAAGTAGGGAGCATTATTGAATAAATTTGGTTTTGAAATCTAAAGTTGGGGAGAGTAAAGTGAAAAGTTGATTAGAACTTGGAAAAGTGAGTTTCTTTGAAAGGGTAAAAATATGAAAAGAAACAAGAAAAAGAAATCACCCTTGGAACCATAGAGCATAGAAAAAAATTAGAAAAAGAAAAGGAAAGGAAATGCTCATGGTTGTGTGGATTTGAAAAGAAAAAGAAAAAGAAAAAGATAGGGATCAAAGAAAAGGAATTTGTGTAGAGTGAATCTTTGGGAATGCTCCCTTAGGATAGACAACTTTGTTGAATTCTCTTAATCATATCCTTTCTTGTAACCTAAACCACATTACAACCTTGAAAGACCTCTTGATTCTCATTTTTCACATGATTTGGTACTTGTTGTGATAACCGCATGATTTGAGTTGTTGTTGATTTAACTGCTTGGATGAGTGAAAGTAACCCTTCATGTTATTCATCAATATTGATGTGTGCGTAAGTTTGATTCAATTTTGACATGTATGACTTTGAAATCCTTGGAATGATTTTTGCACTTTACCATTTCCCTTATTTATGTTTTGTCTAGAGTTGAGATAAGTGAATTGAGAAAAAGCCAAACGCTTTTGAACCATTTGAATGTCCTTGATGAATTCTTGTTTAAATCTTTTGTGTCATGACTTTGGTTGTAAGGGTGGACACTTTTGTTTAGGGACAAACAAAATGCTAAGTTGGGGAGAGTTGTTAGGGACCAATTAGTACTACTTTTTATACCATTTTATTGGTCCCTTTTACCAAGTTTTGATGTAATTACACACTTTTATCTTCATTAATTTGTATAAATGCAATTAGGTTTAATTTATTTTGTTTTGAATAGTTATTTCACATTTTTTGTTAGTTGTGTAGAATTATGGATAAGCAAGACCTTGGTTTCAACATGGCATTTTGGAGGAAGCTTGCCAAACAAGGAAGCTGGGAAAGCAACAGTTCGCGCCGCGAACTTCCTTCGCGCCGCGAAGGCTGCGAATCCAGCAAGCTGACCAAGGGTCAAAGGTGCTGCTGTGCAGAAAAAGTGATTGCCATTTTGATGTCTGCCTGGGAAGTGCTTTTCTGCTGCAGATGACAATGTCCAATTAGGGAAATGTCAACCTTTTTGGTAGAGACAAAATAGTTTAACCTAGGTTTTGAAAAAACATTATTCCATTCATTCACACATTGTGCTGTAGAGCTTTTGCAATAGAGAAAACAAAGTTTTTCTTCTAAAAACCTTCTGCTTTGTAACAATGGTGATGAGGAGCTAAACTCCCTTTTGTCAAGATTGGAGGTAGTAGCTATTCTCATCTGTCTATGTATTCACTTTGATTTATATATGAGATAGAGATTATTGATGTATTGATTACTGTTTTTGCTTTTAGTTGAAAACCAGATTTGAGTAGTTGTCGAGAGAGATTACTCGAGTTTAGACATAAAACAGATTTTCAAGTAGTGAATAAGTTGTAGAGATAGATTTATTCATTACTATTCTTTGATATTGAACATTAAAGGTTGCTATATTGATAGTTAGGTGGAGAGATCGTCTAAGGATCAATATAGTAACTATCACGATATCATTTAGACATAAATGACTTTGAGAGGATATTTGAACATCATCAATAATCTTGAATCTAATTATTTATCATAGGGAATCATAGATATTTGAAATAGTGAACTCCAATCTTGCCAAGCTTTTATATTTGTCTAAAACCACTTAATAGTTTTTGTTAACATTTATTAACAAGATATTTTTCCAAACAAAACAACCCTGTTACTTTCTAAACTTATAACATTTGAATTATAGAACGGCGGTAATATTACCCAATCTCTGTGGATACGATACAAAAATATTTACCAAAGATATACTCTTTCAACAGATACCCCCTGGAGGTTTCATTCCGATTACCTGTACTGACTCACTTTCTTTGATGGTGTTTAGCTTGGAAGGATCCCTGGGTTTCCCATTCCTCTAACTGCTGTTACTTCGGATCTTTATCCGCGTGGTACTTTTACATTTTTCCCGCATTTTACTGCTTTCCTAGCTGGAAGACCTCGATAGGAGGCAATGTTTTTGTGTGTTTTTTTTACAGGTTCCTTCGTCAAGGACTGCCTTTTTGCATGAGTTCACCAAACCCTAACCCTTCATTGATTTTTCTTCTCCTAAACACACGTTTACTCCTTCTACTACAGGTGAGTAAGTCTCCAAAGGTCGAGCATCCGGTAGATTGCGTAGTAACGTCGTTCGTCCAAAACCCACTCCATAACCCCGTAGTTAGCCGAACTACGGCTTGCTCTGATTCTCATTCCAGATGAGATACGTAGGCATAAGACGCGATGTCTTAGCGAGCACACATCCCCCTAACCCATAGGTCAGCCGAGCTACGAAGACTCTGATTCTCATATTCAGATGAGATACGTATGCAGTGGATGCGACATCCGCGCGAGTCATTTTCATTTAACCCTTTTTTCTGGTAAACAGCACAAGATAAACTCACACCCTTTAGACAAGAACTACAAAAGTGGACCCCGTAGAGTACTACGGATGCGTAGGGGTGCTAATACCTTCCCTTCGCATAACCGACTCCCGAACCCAAGATTTGGTTGCGAGACCCCGTCTTGTCCTTTCCTTTTTCAGGTTTACTTCGAGCGTTTCCTTTCCCTCCTTTGGGATGAATAACGCACGGTGGCGACTCTTCTGTCATTTTCTCTCGCCGGTTGTTTTTTCGCGCACTGTATTTTTCAGGTTGCGACAGCTGGCGACTCTGCTGGGGAAACTAAGAAGTTGACCTCTTGCTGGTCCATCTTCCCTAAGCGAGTCCCTCCTAGCTTGTATGACTTCTTGTTTATTGGGTGTTCATGCTTTTGTATATTTATTTGCTTACCTGCTTGCATGCATCTGTTGTATCTGTTGGATCTGTTTGTTTGTTTGTTGGGATGGGGTGTTCTATGAGAGATAAGCCCATTACCCAGGCTTGAGTGTACACACAGGTTTTAGAGTGGATAATCATGAGGCTTGCGTGGCGTGTTGCTACGTTAAGTCGTTCGTGAAGAACCACACCCAGACGAGGTTTCTTTTGGATATATTATGCCTTACGGGTGTTCCGTAACGACAGGATGTTCCTCTAGAAATCGTCGACTCTGGTGACCATTTCCCGAGAACTCAGTCGAGGCCTCTCCTCCGAGACGTGATTATGTTAGCTCTGGTGGGCGCATTCTCACTGCTCAATCCGAGGATCCCGAGACTGGGAACTTGCTTTAGGATGTCCTGTTGAGGGGAGTCAATGGAGGTCTTTTGTCCCGTAATAATGCCAAACCTTCAGTGGTAAACGTATTATTCGCGACTGAAGGGCTGAAGCTGACGAACTTCTGTTCTTAGAACCTACCAGTGAGGGGCGGGCTAAATTCAGGAAACCTTAACCTCCAACCAACCCGGTTTTCTGGAGCAAAGCTTTGATCTTGTATTATATTCTTTAGTGGGTTTTCTCTTCAGACAGTGCAACCTGACAGATGTTCAAGCGGATCCTGCAATCCTGATTTCCATGCCATTGCATTGCATTCACATCATTCTGCATTCATATCATTTAACACATGTTTATCCATTTCTGTGGGGTTTATATCTTCTACTTGATTCTAGTCGGAATTTTCTTGGTTCTCATCAACGGCTTAGTCTTTTTTTTACATCGTTTATCTATTGGGAGATTGGAATCAAGGGGGTAGAATACCTTTGGAATTGATAAACATGTCATTGCATTTACATATTCATTAGCATGTCTTGCATAACAGGTACCGCCATAGTGTTCTCAGTTTGTATGGTGTTCCATCAGCAGGATAGCTGACCCAGGCATTCACCGGTACGGTACCTGAAGGAATCAACAGAGAGCAATGGAAGGTGTACAAGCAGAGCTCGGTGAGATGAGGATCTGTATGACCCAATTCATGGATGTGGTTCAAGGGGTGGCTCAGGGACAGTAAGAGCTCAGACAGATGATGCAGAGGAATCTCGCCGTTACTCAACCAGAGACATTGGATGATCCTCCAGCTGGAGAGGCTAATGGTCCCAATGGACCGGGGCCTATCCCGATCCCACATGTCAACCTTGATCAACAGCTCGTCCATGATGATCAGGCCGATCAATTCCCCCTACTTCAGGAAGACTTTGGCATGGGCCATGGCATGGACCCCATGTTTAGAAGATTAGAGGAGAGGCTGAAAGCTGTGGAAGGACAGAATCCTCTGGGAGTCGATGTTGCTGACTTGGGGCTGGTCCCAGGTGTGAGAGTGCCACCGAAATTCAAAGTCCCGGTCTTTGACAAATACAATGGCAGCTCTTGCCCCAAAACTCACGTGCAAGCCTATTTCCGTAAAATGGTTGCATACTCTGATGACGAAAAGCTACATGAGGTTGGATAGAGCCCACATCCGTTGCTGGAGGGATTTGGCGGAGGCTTTCGTGAAGCAGTATCAGTATAATGCAGACATGGCTCCGGACAGAACTCAACTTCAGAATCTATCTCTTAAAAGCAATGAGTGCTTCAGGAAATACGCTCAACGCTGGAGGGAGATAGCTTCCCGTGTTCAGCCTCCTATGTTGGAAAAGGAAATGGCCAACATGTTCATGAATACGCTGCCTGGACCTTATCTGGAGCGTCTGGTGGGGTGCAATGCCTCCAACTTTGTTGATATGGTCTCTACCGGAGAGAGGGTGGAGAATTACCTGAAGACCTGCAAGATCCAAAATGGAGTTGGATCTTCATCAGGGGTAAAAAAATTCGTTCATTGGAGGGCATAAGCAGAGAGAGGGGGGAGTGAATTCTTTGACTTCCTATCAGAACAGAGGTGTTAGAAGGAACAGTTTCCAGAATTATCATCAACAACCGTATGTTGCGGATGTGACCATTCCAGCTGCAGCACCACAACAACAACAACAACCACAACCTCAACCAGCTCAGTACCAACAGCAGCAACAACCGGGTAACAGACCCGCCTATCAACAGAGGCAAAGGATGATGGACCGGCGTTTCGACACCCTTCCAATGTCGTACGCTCAGTTGCTTTCTAGTCTTCAACAACTACAACTTGTGCAATTGTGCATTCTGGCTCCTCCTGTTGGTAGACTTTCGGTGGGTTACGACGCCAACGCTAGGTGTAGCTTCCACTTTGGGGCATCTGGCCATAACATTGAGAACTGCAAAGCTTTTAAGCATGTAGTTCAGGACCTCATAGATTCAAAAGCCATCAACCTTGCACCGACTCCTAATGTCGTCAACAATCCCATGCCACAGCATGGTGGTGCAAACATTAATATGATGGAAGGAAAAGCCAAGTCCATTAAGGATGTGTTGAAGTTGAAGACTCCATTGTTGGATATCAAAGGATGTTTGCTGAAGGCCGATGTTTTCCCCGGTTGTGGGAAAGATTGTTTGGATTGTGCCACTCAAAGTGGAGGTTGTTTGAAGCTACAGCAGGGTATCCAGGCCTTGCTCGACAAAGGTATCCTCCAGGTTGAAGATTTGTCTGTCCAAGAGTCTGTGGAAGGGGTTGAGGAAGAAGGGTTTGAAGATGCTACTGATGAATTCGCAGATGTTGTTCCTACTGATTCTGTAATCCATGATGATGTATTTATTTTTTCCAATATGGGTGATCCTGATGTAATTGAACTTGATTCCGATGTTTCGGATGCTTGCATTTCAATGAATGAGATTTTTGAGTACGACTGTGATATTGCTACTATCACTATTTTCTACCCAACTAATCAGATCAGTGTGCCAGAAGCGCAACCCGTGCCACCAGTGCGACAATCTACTATGACCATCACAACCCCTGGTCCTTTACCTTTCACCAGTGAAAGGGCCATTCCGTGGCATTATGGGGGGAGCGTATACACGCACGATCATAGGGTGGAACGGCCACTGAAAATAGAAGAAGGTCAGAAGCCTGAACTTGACGGTCCCGCAGTGGATAATGTTGGTGGAATCGGGCGATTCACCAGGAGTGGTAGATTGTTCTCACCACCGGTTACCCAAGCTGATAATGCTGATGCTGTGGCGAAAGCCAAAGGCAAGCAAGTCGTGAATGAGGGTACCTCTGCACCCCAGGATGGTTCTGAGCCCACTTTTGCAAAAGATGTGGACGAGCTTCTGAGAATCATAAAGAAAAGCGATTACAAGGTAGTCGATCAGTTGATTCAGACTCCGTCCAAGATATCCATTCTCTCACTCCTGTTGTGTTCGGAGGCACACAGGGAGGCGCTTCTGAAGGTTCTTAATGCTGCCTATGTACCTCAAGAAATCTCGGTAAACCAACTAGAAGGGATCGTCGCCAATGTGCATGCAAGCAACGGGTTGGGTTTTACCGATTCTGACTTGACACCAGCCGGACGCAATCATAACAAGGCTCTGCACATCTCGATGGAATGCAGAGACACCGTGTTATCGCATGTTCTGGTGGATACAGGCTCCTCTCTCAATGTGCTACCCAAGAGAGCCCTGTAGAGGTTAGAAGTAGAGGGTTTGGTCTTGAAACCTTCAGATCTTATTGTGAGAGCCTTCGATGGTTCTAAGAGATCGGTGTTTGGAGAGGTAGAATTGCCAATTCTGATTTGATCACAAACCTTCAACACTGTCTTCTACGTGATGGATATCAGTCCTTCCTACAGTTGCTTGCTGGGTCGTCCTTGGATCCATAATGCTGGGGAAGTCTCTTCAACTCTACATCAGAAGATTAAGTTTCCAGTCAACGGACGAATTATCACCGTCTGTGGTGAGGAGGACATCCTGGTCAGTAACCTGTCTACATTCAAGTCTGTAGAAGTAGAAGGTGAAATTCATGAGACTCTGTGTCAGGCTTTTGAGTCAGTTCAAATCAAGGATGCAGCTCCGGTCGAAGAGGTTAAAGCGGGTGCCTCTATCTCATCCTTTAAGCAGGCACAGGCCGTGGTGGATTCAGGTGCTGCTCCCGGTTGGGGGCGTCTGTTGGAATTACCAATGAAAGACGACAAGTTCGGGATTGGGTACCAGCCAGCTCTGACTTCTACAACTTCAACACTTCAGACTCATCAGGGGCCGATTACTTTCTCCAGCACTGGCATCTTTCAGTATGGTCAGGTATCAGCAATCAATGAAGAGGGTGGGGATAGTGATTGTGACATCGACAACTGGGTGCGTCCGAGGATCCCGGGTGAAGTCATCAACAATTGGTCTTCTGAGGATATTGTCCAAGTCACTTTTCTGAAGGAGTAATTTTCTTTGTTTATTCATGCATGTCCAAGTTTTACGTTCCGCCCAGGGCGTAATGACTCATTGTAGGGCTCATCTATGTGACACTTGCATTTTTTATCATAAATAAAGGACGTCTTTTTGCATTCAAATATTTCGTTCCCTGTCTTTCTATTTTTGCAGTTTTTCAAAATAAAAAAATGGCAATGTTTTGTTTAGTTTCCACTTTTTTCTTTCACACTCATAAGCACATACCATCGCTCATGCAGATGCACGTCACCGGATCCTATTGATAACGGTTCTGCTATGGCTCGCTTCGACTTTGAAAATCCAATCTTTCAAGCTGAAAAAGAGGGTGATGAAGACTGTGAACTCCCTGAAGAACTTGCCAGGTTCTTAAAACAGGAAGAAAGGGTCATTCAACCGTATAAAGAGCCTACTGAAGTGATTAATCTCTGCACCGAGGACGCCAAGAGAGAAATCAAGATAGGGGCTGCTTTGGGAGATGATGTGAAGAAAGGGCTTATTGAATTGCTGCAAGAATACGTTGACATCTTCGCCTGGTCTTATTAGGACATGCCCGGGCTGGACACAGACATCGTGGTACACCGCTTGCCTCTCAAAGAAGGTTGTCCTCCGGTCAAGCAGAAGCTCAGAAGAACAAGACCAGAGATGGCTATCAAGATAAAGGAAGAAGTGCAAAAGCAGTTGGATGCAGGGTTTCTAGCAGTCACCAATCATCCGCCATGGGTTGCAAACATCGTCCCAGTACCTAAGAAGGATGGAAAGGTACGGATGTGTGTCGACTACCGGGATCTGAACAGAGCTAGCCCTAAAGATGATTTCTCATTACCTCACATCGACGTTTTGGTGGATAATACAGCTCAGTTCTCAGTATTCTCCTTCATGGATGGCTTTTTTGGCTATAACCAAATCAAGATGGCACCAGAGGACATGGAAAAGACAACTTTCATAACCCCATGGGGCACCTTCTGCTACAAGGTGATGTCGTTTGGTCTAAAAAATGCCGGAGCAACATATCAACGAGCTATGGTGACTCTGTTCCATGATATGATTCATCATGAAATCGAGGTTTATGTGGACGATATGATTGCCAAATCTCAGACAGAAGAAGAACATTTGGTGAATCTGCAGAAATTGTTTGAACGGTTAAGGAAATTCAAACTGAGACTTAATCCGAACAAGTGCACTTTCGGGGTGAGATCGGGAAAATTGTTGGGTTTTATTGTTAGCGGAAAAGGGATTGAGGTGGATCCTGACAAAGTGAAAGCAATACAGGAAATGCCTGAGCCAAGAACAGAGAAGCAAGTCCGTAGTTTCTTAGGGAGGTTGAACTACATTGCAAGGTTCATCTCTCACCTAACAACCACGTGTGAGCCAATTTTCAAATTGCTGAGGAAAGATCAGGCTATCAGGTGGAATGAAGATTGTCAAAGGGCTTTCGAGAAGATAAAAGAGTATTTGCAGAATCCTCCTATCCTTATGCCTCCAGTCCCAGGGAGACCGCTGATTATGTACTTGACAGTAGTTGACAATTCTATGGGTTGTGTTCTCGGTCAACACGACGAGACAGGTAGGAAAGAACATGCCATCTACTACTTGAGTAAGAAGTTCACAGATTGCGAGTCGAGATACTCAATGCTTGAGAAGACATGTTGTGCACTTGCATGGGCTGCTAAGCGATTGAGACAATACATGTTGTCTCACACAACCCTACTGATCTCCAAGATGGATCCAGTCAAATACATATTCGAGAAGCCAGCTCTCACCGGAAGGGTGGCTCGTTGGCAAATGGTACTGACAGAGTATGATATCCAGTATACATCCCAGAAAGCCATCAAAGGGAGTATTTTGTCAGACTATCTTGCTCAGCAGCCGATTGATGATTATGAGCCGATGAAGTTTGATTTTCCAGATGAAGACATCATGTTACTCAAGATGAAAGACTGTGGAGAGCCAGTTGTTGAGGAGGGACCTGATCCAAATGAAAAGTGGACTTTGTTGTTTGATGGGGCTGTCAATGCTAGAGGAAGTGGAATTGGCGCTGTCATTACTACTCCGAAAGGTGCCCACATGCCTTTCACCGCTCGTTTGACTTTTGAGTGCATAAATAATGAAGCTGAATACGAGGCCTGTATCTTGGGTATTGAGCAAGCCATTGATCTGAGAATCAAGACTCTGGACATCTGCGGAGATTCAGCTCTGGTGATCAATCAAGTAAATGGTGATTGGAATACTCTCCAACCCACTCTGGTCCCCTACAGAGATTACACGAGAAGACTGTTGACTTTCTTCACAACAGTAAAATTGTATCATATACCTCGTGATGAGAACCAGATGGCAGACACACTTGCTACTCTATCCTCCATGATCAAGGTAATTCGTTGGAACCATGCTCCCAGGATCGATGTGATGCGCCTTGACAGGTCCGCGTACGTGTTTGCTGCTGAACTGGTAGTCGATGACAAGCCCTGGTATCACGATATCAAGTGCTTTCTGAAGAATCAAGAGTACCCTGCAGGGGCATCCAACAATGACAGAAAGACTTTGAGAAGATTGGCAGGCAGTTTCTTCTTGAACAAAGACGATGTGCTGTATAAGAGGAACTTCGACATGGTTTTGTTCAGATGCGTGGACAGACACGAGGCGGACATGTTAATGCAGGAAGTTCATGAAGGTTCCTTCGGTACTCATGCCGGCGGACATGCAATGGCTAAGAAATTGTTGAGAGCGGGTTATTATTGGATGACCATGGAATCAGATTGCTTCAAATATGCTCGGAAGTGTCATAAATGCCAGATTTATGCTAATAAGGTGCATGTGCCGCCAAATCCTCTGAATGTGATGACTTCTCCGTGGCCGTTTGCTATGTGGGGCATTGACATGATTGGAAAGATTGAGCCGACTGCTTCCAATGGGCATCGCTTCATCCTTGTTGCCATCGACTATTTCACCAAGTGGGTCGAAGCAGCGTCGTTCGCGAATGTCACCAGACATGTGGTTGCCCGTTTCATCAAGAAAGAAATCATTTGTCACTATGGGATTCCCGAAAGAATCATTACTGATAATGGTTCTAATCTCAACAACAAAATGATGAAGGAGTTGTGTCAGAACTTCAACATTCAGCATCACAATTCTT
This sequence comes from Lathyrus oleraceus, assembly GCF_024323335.1. Lineage (NCBI taxonomy): Eukaryota > Viridiplantae > Streptophyta > Magnoliopsida > Fabales > Fabaceae > Lathyrus > Lathyrus oleraceus. Next base: position 192,740,421 of record NC_066585.1, read on the forward strand.
CCCCTTACCGCCCTAAGATGAACGACGCTGTTGAGGCGGCAAATAAGAACATAAAGAAGATTGTGCAGAAGATGGTCGTCACGTACAGAGATTGGAATGAGATGCTACCCTTCGCCTTGCATGGGTACCGTACTTCAGTACGTACGTCGATTGGGGCAACCCCTTACTCCCTGGTGTATGGTATGGAAGCAGTCCTACCTGTTGAAGTGGAGATTCCTTCTCTAAGAGTCCTGTTGGATGTCAAGTTAGACGAAGCCGAATGGATTCGGACAAGGTTCAATGAGTTGAGTCTTATCGAAGAGAAGCGAATGGCAGCCATTTGTCATGGGCAGTTGTATCAGAGTCGGATGAAGAGAGCCTTTGATCAGAAAGTGTGTCCTCGTTGTTTCCAAGTCGGAGATTTAGTGTTGAAAAGGATCCTTCCTCCTCAGACAGATCACAGGGGCAAGTGGACTCCTAACTATGATGGACCGTATATTGTCACCAAGGTTTTTGATGGTGGGGCCTTAATGCTTGCAACTATGGATGGTGAAAACTTCACTTCCCCTGTGAACTCAGACGCAGTTGAAAAATACTTCGCATAAAATAGACCCGCTGGACAGTAAAAAGAATAGTCCAGGCAAAAATGGGCATCCCGACGAACCAAGAAAATGAAAAGGTTCGGGCAAAAATTAGGGATTAAAAATGAAAAGATCGTACACCCGGTAAGTTGAAAACCTGAAAAGGCAACTTAGGCAAAAATGGGTATCCCGGTGGATTGAAAACCCGAAAAGGGCGATCCAGGCAAAAGTTAGGGATTAAGCGAATGACTGCGTTCTGAGTTAGTTCTGAATCTCATCTCATGTCGATGACGGGAAATTTTTGAAAGGTAGGAAACAGTCCAATCACCTTTTTAGAAGGCTGATCATCTGGAGGATCTTGAAGACGGGCAAGTCATAGCAGAATTGGAACCCAATAGAAATCCATTCCACATTGCCATTAGATTAATTTCTGTTTTTATCTTTTGTGTGATTACCTCTTTCCAGGGATTGCTTCCTGATGTAAATGCCTATTCAGAGGCCATTCAATCAATAAAATCATGTTATTCAGTATATCTCTGTTTTCATTTTCATTTTACTGTTTTGTTTGCAAAAATGACGTCCGAATTTTTGATAAACATTGCATCATGACACATAAGGGCTTTACAGGTACATGCTTAATAAACATTTAAAATTGCTGTAAATTTTAAGTGCTTTGGATCGTCTATTTAGAACAGATACCCTCGGGGCATTTCCTTAAAATCCCCTGCAGATGATCGTGAATATCTTCCCTAGTGAAGTCGCCAACAGACGAATCCGGTGTCTTATCCCTGCAGAGCTGATCAGAGTGTTGGATTCTTCAATCCCCAGCAGGTTCTCACCACTGTACTTCCCCAAGCGTTTGTTTCAGGACATACACTCCCCAGTAGAGTTGTCAGTGCCAGACTATATATCCCTAGCGGAGTTGATAGTGTCAGACTGTATCTTCCCAGCAGAAGTGGCTGCTCCTTAGAGTTCGAGGCCAGATCGATAATCCCAATGCCAGATCCATGGTTTCTTTCCTTGAAGCAGAACCTCGGTACCGTATCAGTGTTTGCTTCCCCTGCTGAGTCATCTCTCGCAGATCGTGGTTGCCAGAACCACTATCGCTTTCCCCAACAGCAGGTTTTCAGTGTCGTTCTCTCCCCAGTCTGAATCTTGACATTTCGTCATTGCTAGAACACCGTGTGGCGGGGCATTTCCCCACATAATTCTTTGTGCTGTGCATCTCCAGCAGCCTTGCCAAGGTCCAGAAGATGGTGATCATTTCCCCAACAGATCCCCTTGCCTCAGCTTGGCATTCTACCCAGCATTTCGCATCCCTGCATGTAGAATCATATTGCATTGCATCCTTCCAAATCGCGTAGCATTTCCATTTTCATGGAGCATTACGCCATTGAAAAATTCAAACATACGCATGTAAGCATAAAACATTCTCGGTATCCCAAGTGATAAGCTAGAAGTTGTTTCCAGTACTCAGACTGAAGATTGTTCATGACTGTAACACCTCAAAATTTGCCCTCCTCTCTTGGGACTAGCTTAACATATTGCATATCATTTGTAGGTCATTAGGCATTGCATATTTGCATAACATGTGGCTACATTGAGCAAGTCATCCTCCAAAATCTTGATCAGAAGATAAAAGGTTGATGTATGCAAGCTAGGGTTTCATTGAATTGATCATTAATCATCTGAGGATGTGTGGTACAAATTAGGGTTTCATGGTTCTCAAGGAGATTGATCTTCATCTTGGTTGCAATGGTACATCATCATCATCATGGTCTTGATATCATCCAAGAGCTTGATCAGATACCTTGAGATTAGGGTTTTGACCACTGGTCAACCCTAATCATCTGCATTGGGCCAATCAGGGCTTGGCAAGGAGATGGGGTCTACAATGGATATGGGGATCATCATGTGGTTATATTGAGCTTATGGAAGCTAGGGTTTCATCATTGAGCCATTTCATCAGGAGTTTGAGGCTCAACTTGATCAGTGCATAGCCAAATTCGTCTATCAGTCAGAAAAGTCAACTGTGGTCAACTGTGCCTGAAATCATGTCTAAACAAGTTTCATTTGACATTTCAAAGATCAAGAATGAAGAAAATAAAGTCAGATGGAAACTTTCCAAAAATAGAAAGTGACTTACAATTGGAAGTTTCCAAAAATGGAAAGTTTTTCACCTCAAAATTACATGTCCAAAAATGCTTCAAATGAAAATTTGTCCAACAAGAAAGTTGTAGATCTTGCTCTCACCTTTCCAAAAAGTCCAAGAACATGAATTTCTCATGTATGGTTGGCAAGTTGTGATCAAATCATTTTCTAAAAATGCCTAAATTCAAAGTGGCATAACTTTCACATGGAATGGCCAAATTGGGTGATTTTTCTTTGAGAAAACCACATTTCACATGTACTTTCACGATGCATCATCATATTTCATCAAAAAACATCATGGAAAAAGGTCATTTTTCAAGTGATCACTTTGAAAATTGGTGGGAAAAATGGTGAATTTTCAAATTACATGGATTTTGCACACAAAGCCTATTCCAACACATCACAAATGATCAAAGTGACTTGCTCCAGCTGGTTTTTACTGTTACATTGGCCTAATTTGCAAAAGGACTTTTTGGATATTTTACATAAAAGTTGCATTTCACTAATTCATGTTGATTTTGCTAATTGTGATTAGTAAGTGGATTAAGCATTGGTATAAGAGGTTAATCATAACAGAAATCATAATCACTTTTCACATTTCTCAAGATTGTAACAGAATTTCCCTCCAATTCTCTCCAAATTCTCCAAAACTTTTTTGACATTTTTCATCAATTCTCATCAAATTCTTCATCAATCTCGTTGGTTCTTGTTTGATCCACACTCCATAAGTATTGGTGCATGACTGTTTCACAAGATCCATGCCAAAAGCTTGCTGAATCGTGACTGTTGAAAGCTTGATCTACCATGGCAAATTGAAGGTTCTTGGATCTGGTGCTGTTTTGAGCTAAGCTAGCCATTCCAATCACTTTCCACATCATTGAGCTGCAACTGTTTTTGCCTTTTGGACGTGGAAACACAAGAATCAACATCGGCCATCATCAAGAGGTTAGTTTTCGATCTCCTTAATTGATTGAATCATCATATGGCTTAGATAGATCTTTCAACATAGATTATCATGTTGCTTGTGGTTTTGATTTTGGTTGAGAATTGGATGAGAAATCTCGATTGGAAGTTTGATGTGCAAACCTATTTTCGCTCGATCCGGTTAACATGAGTAGAATTAGGTCAAACTAATTTCATATTCATGATGTACGTGATTTGCTGGTGATTTTGATGTATCATTTGTCAATTTTGGTTGAAATTTGTTCTTCGTGATTTTTCTGGAATTTGTTTGCTGAAGATGATGATGAAACGCGTGTTTGATTCTGATTTGCCTGGCCTTTTTTCGAATTGTTGTTTACCGCCGTTTCCTGGCCAATCGCGCGCTGCCATGGCATTTAGTTAAACGACCGCGTTTTGGATTTCGTTACCAGAATTACCAGATTGCCATTATTTCATTATAATTCATCTTATTTCATTTCTTTTTTTCATTTCCATTTCATTTTGATGAATGAACTTCAAAAATCCGTATCTAATTCATTTCTTGTCCAAATTTTGTGAGGGTTTTTGTATTATTCTCCTTGTGATGTGTAGTTTTTAATGGTGATTTTTATGATTTTTGTGCACGTGTGAAAAAATAAATTGCTTAGGGATTGTTTGGATGTGTGCCATGTGTATATGCTTTGCCATTTCACTCATAAAATGATGATGCTTCCATAGAAATTCATGAAATTTTGCATGCCTGTTCTAGACTCTTTGCTGGTGATTTTGATGTATGGTTTGCAATTTTTGGATCCCTGGTTGATGAGATATGAATTTTTGATTAGAGGTGTGACAATTTGTGTCACACCATGCTTGGTGAATTTCATGATTTTATTTGATGTGCTTAGGGACACTGGATTGGGCTGAATTTTTGCATGATTGAGCATATGTATGTTGAGAACACATGGGAGTTTTTCTGGATTTATTGATGGCATTTCCTATTTGATTGGGATTTTTTCCTCTGTTTGGTCATTTGTTGATTTTTTGTGATACATGTTGGTATTTGCTTTGTGAAATTCTGGTCATTAATTGGATGAGTGTGAAATTTGACATGTGAATTCTAGACACATTATAGGCCATTTTGGCTTTGATCCCATTCATTTATCATATGTTGTCACTGTTTTATGATTGATGGAAGTTGATGATTGTTGTGATGACTTGTGTTGGCTTGCTTGAACTTGTCTGGACTTTATGAATTTAATTTCCCTACTTCCACTTGTCCAAATAGCATGAAATTTGATATTCTACTCATTGAATGTGTTCTGTTTAGGCTGGAATTTTTGTGGAATTTATTGAGCTGTTTTGGTATTAGATTGATGGTGATCATTCTGTTTGCCCTAATGTGTTTCCAAAATGCATAGTTTGGCATGTTTTGTTCATAAAATAGATTTGGTGCATAGTTTTGGTGTGAGACCAATTGGATGCTCTTCTGGAGTGATAAATCTTGGTTTTGATTAATTTTCACTTGCTGTTTTGAATTTTTCACCTCCTTTGGACCCTAGGCTTGTCCTAGTGGTCTTGTTTCTCACTTTTGAATTGTGTTTCAGGTTGAGATGCAAATGCCTTAAAGGAGAATGATGCAAGTCAATTGAGTTTGATTTGGATAATTGTTGTGAACTAACTTGGTATTTTGTAGGATGCTTGGCTCACTTGAGTTGATTGTGCTTTGCACATTGCATTGGTTGATTGTATTGTCTGTTGATTCTTAACTTGTTTGTTTTGACTGTGTGATTGGTATACTGACTGTGCTTGATTGATTTCAGGTACCCTTAGTCGCTTTAGTTCTTTAAGAACTTGCTGTGCTGCTGCTTGGTTGTATAAACCAGTTGAGGTAGACTCTCTTGTCTCCATGTAGTCTGGAAGACCTGGCTTGTTATTTAGCCAGGCAACTGTCTGAAGTCCTCCTTAAGAGGCGATGTTTGTGATTGTTTACTTTTGTCCCCAAGCAGGTAAAGACCTCTATGAGGCAATTGGCGGATCAAAGAGATATGCAATCTATCTCCCGCTATTCTGTTGAGTCGTCCCTCTGCTCACACCACTGTGTTGATGCATTGGGACATTAACCCAAGATCTTGTACAGTTGTACAGTCGAGTCAGAGTCTTGAGTGTAGAAGGGTTCCCACTTTCTGAACCCACACTCCTTTGTCTGAAGCTCTCCCTGGCCAGGGATAAGAGCTGTGAAGTCTAATCTTCACTCACCTTTCATCTGGCTTCACCCTGACTCTCAATGTCAGGGTTAAGAGCTAAACACCACCCTTGTACAGATGACTTGCCTTGGCAGTCTGACCCTTTGTTTGAGCCCACTTTTTGACTGGATATAGTGTGTGCTAAATGTGAAATGTTTGCTTTATTTTGCTTATGCTTGCATGCTTGTTTTTCCTGGTTAGGATTAGCTTGTTGTTGTGCAAGTAGGATAGAAACCATAACATAGGGCAATGATGCATGACAACACCTAGGCTCGAGTCCAGCTCCCTAGTAGTGTGTCTCCCTTTGTATCTGGTTAGAATTTCTTTCCCGTTCAGGGGAACTACGTCGCCCTGATCCTCATACCAGATGAGGTACGTAGGCAGGAGACCGTGCGAGGTCTCTCCGGGCACCCTTTTTTTGTGTGTGTGTTTGTTTGACAGTTGCTAGGCTCGAGTTCCCGACTCCTTAGTAGCTTGTTGTTTGTTGTTCTTCTTGTGTGAGTTAGGAGACGGATGTAAGCCCAGCCATTGGCATTCCGTATCCTCTTGTTGTGTGCTTGGAGTCCGGTATAAGTCCATCAAGTGGCATCTGGTTTCCAGTGTGGGTTTGTTTGGTTCGGAAGCTGATGTAAGTCCAACAATTGGCGTTCGGGTTCTATGTTTGCCTTTTCGTGCGTGTGTTTGTTTCGGCGTGCGTGAGCCAAACTACGGCAGCTCTGATTCTCGTTCCAGACGAGATACGTAGGCATAGGATGCGATGTCCTAGCGAGCCCTCTCCTCTTTTCCCCCACCTGTGTTGTCTTCGGTGTGTGTGTATGATGTTTGTTTAGCAACCTTTTCTTTCTTTTAGAGCGTGGATCCCGTCGAGTACGACGGACGTGAGGGGTGCTAATACCTTCCCCTTGCGTAACCGACTCCCGATCCCATCTCTTTGGTCGCGAGACCTTGCTTTTCCCAGGTTTACTCTGAGCGTTTCCTTTCCCTCTTTTGGGATAAATAACGCACGGTGGTGGCTCTGTGTTGTTTTTGGTTTAGCCCGCCGGTTGTTTTTCGCGGATGCGACAGCTGGCGACTCTGCTGGGGAATTGCTGAGGTGTTGACTTGTGCTGGTCCATCTTCCCTAAGCGAGTCTCTCCTAGCGCTCTAGGATAGTTTAGGTTGCTTGTGCCGCTTTATTTATTGCATTTATTATTCTGATTGTGTATATATTTGCATAAATATTTGCATGCATCATACTATCATGTTGCCGTCCTCTGTACAGGTGGTTCCTCTGTTTTGGGGTGGGTGTTCTGAGTGGGGCTAAAACCCAGGCCCGAGTATACACCTAGGATTAGTGTGGTCTCACGTTCCTCACATGTCGGTTGGACATGCTGTTGCGACATGACATACCACAAGCCGGATGAGGTTCATCTGAGAGTGCTCTTCCTCAGTGGGGTTTTCCACTTTGGTTGGGTTACCTCTTTTGAGCTATTGACTTCGGTGACCGATCTTTCCCGGATCTTTGGTTTAGACGATCTTAAGGGAGCTACAATGGCACACCCGAAAGGGCAAACCCATTGAGTATCTCTGCCCGATTGTCGAGACTATTATCCGCCTTAGGATGACCTGATTAGAATTTACCTGTGAGGGGAGGGTGATTCTTTTAGATGCATGTTCAGATGGTGACTTTGATGGTGACTTTTGGTTCCGTTGATCAGAGTCCTATTTATAAGTCGGATTTATGGCCATTTATTTCTGAGACGCCGGAGTTCTGTCCGTGCTATTTATCAGTGGGGATCCGTTTATTTCAGGATTCCCCGGGCCGATTCAGATGTTGTGGTTATCTGCTCAGAGATTGTTTGGTGATGATGATGATGATGTACCTTTCAGTTCCGTTTATTTCGGAACCCCCAAGTCGGATTTGTGGTTACAGTACCTCAGATGGTTGTGATCAGTTCGGAGGCCGTAACTCAGTACAGTAAATGATCAGATGACTTGGAGGATGGCACAGTGCATTGCATTCATGCATCAACACCATCCATATTTTGCATTCATCTGCATCGAACCTATGTCTAGCCATATGGGGAGAATTATTGATTGAGAATCTGGTTGAGAGACATCTTGAATTTCAGAATATGGATGTCAAAATGTTATTTGTCTCGATGAAGCCAGGATCGAGAGACAAAATCTTCCTCGTAGGGATAGGCGTTGCATTCATGCATATTAACCTGTTTGCTGTTTTGCAGGAATCATTGCTCGTGCCCGTAGAGTTGTACCTTTGCACTCAACACGCCCTCACAGATACTTCACGCGACGCAATACTCCCAGACTGATGGATCTCCCAAACACCGATATTCTTGAGCTGAAGGATAAGATGAATGAGCTGATCAACATCATGCAGGGTTTTGCACTTGGTCAGAAAGCTTTGGCCGACAAAGTCGAAAAGCTCGAGCGGGCTTCAGCTGCTAATAGTGGTGTAAACCTGGATGGTGTCTCCAACCAGGGGCTGGGTGGATCCAGAGATGGTGGAAAGAGAACAACTGTGCCTGTGGTGACCAATATTGCTGATGGTTTTGGTGCTGCCATAGGTGGTCAGCCTGGTCCGATGGGTCCTAATCTGAAGGATAGCATGTTTCCTCCATTCTTTGGAGTTGGTGATGACAGAGAGGAAGATCGAGAAGCTGATCAATTCTCTATGCACAACGAACCGTTTGGTCAATACGGTGCCCAATCACAGAACAAGGAGATTCAACTGCTGGCTGAAAAAATCAGAGCTCTCGAAAGCCATGCCATTCCCGGGGTCATAAATATGTCGAACATGGGGCTGGTATAGGGGATTGTGATCCCACAAAAGTTCAAAACGCCCACGTTTTATCGATATAATGGGAGTTCCTGCCCAGAGACTCATCTGCAGGCATTTGTCCGCAAAATCTCAGCTTACACCATGGACCAAAAGCTGTGGATGTACTTCTTCCAGGACAGTCTGTCCGGAAGCTCCTTGGAGTGGTACACCAAGCTTAAGTCGTCTGACATCAAGAGCTGGCAGGATCTTGGTGACGCTTTCTTTAAACAGTATTAGTTCAACGCTGATATGGCTCCGAGTCGTACCCAGTTGCAGGGTATGTCTCAGAAGAATAACGAGGGGTTTAAAGAATATGCTCAGAGGTGGAGGGAGTTGGCTGCCAGAGTGCAACCTCCACTGGTGGACAAAGAGATGTCTGATCTCTTCATGGGTACCCTGCAGGGGGTTTTTGCTGAAAGAATGGTGGGTTGTCCCGTCACCAACTTTGCTGACATTGTGGTGGCTGGGGAGAGAATTGAAAGTTGGCTGAGAATGGGGAAGATCCAGGGTGGTAATGCTTCATCATCAGGATCTAAGAAACCCTTCGGAAATGGCCAAAGGAAGAATGAGGGTGAATCGAGTGTTGTGTATGCCCAAAGGGGACACGGTAGGGATCGTTACTACCAGCACACTGCTGCGGTAACCACCCCTGCTGGTAATCAGTCAGTACGACAGCAACATCAGCAACCTCAACAGAGAGCGCAGAGAGATGGCTACCAGGTGAGAGGAAAGGGGATTGATCGCCATTTTGACAGGCCACCCGTGACATATGCTGTTCTGTTTAAGAAATTGATGGATCTGGGGTTGGTTCAGCCAAGGACGATGGCTCCGTTGAGATTAGATCAGAGGCCTCCTAACTATGACGAGAACGCCCAGTGTGAATTCCATTCTGGAACACCGGGGCATAACATTGAGGGCTGTAGAGCTTTTAAGCATGTTGTCCAGGATCTGGTAGACTCCAAAGCCATCAATTTTGCACCATCACCGAATGTTAATGCTAATCCCATGCCGGCACATGGTCAGGCGATGGTGAGTGCAATTGCTGAAGATTCGGATTACGCCTGTGCGGTAGGTGAAAGGACTGACAGTGACTGCAAGTTTGATGGTTGGATAAAGCCGTGCGCACCAGGGATGGGAATCCAGAACTGGAAAGCCTAAAAAGATCATCACTGTCACTCATCCGGAAGAGTAATGATTTCTGTTTTTCAGTTTTATTTGCATGAAAGCCTTGCGTGTTGCCCGACACGTAATGGTCCATTGTAAGGGCCACCTCATGTTTCATTTTGCAACATTTTGCATCATTAATAAATGGATGTTTTTCAATTAAAAGCGGTGTTCCCTATTTTTCATTTATTTTTGCAAGTTTAAAAACAAATAAAAATGGCAATGTTTGTTTTCATTTTTCCCTTTCTTTTTGATTTGTCTCGTTCCGACATCGAAAAAAAATAATTCTCCGGATCTCATTGATAACAATTTGGTTACACCTCATATGACTTCGACAATCCGATCTATCATGCCGAAGAAGAAGGCGAAGAAGATTGTGATATGCTGGAAGATTAGCCAGGTTGTCGAAACAAGAGGAGAAGGTGATTCAGCCGCATGAAGAGCGAATTGAGATTGTTATTCCAGGCACTGCCGAGGTCAGAAAGGAAATGAAAATTGAGGCCGCTTCAGAGGCAAGTCGAGAGCAGAATGGTAGCCCTGTTAAAAGAGCATGTGGACACCTTCACCTGGTCGTGTCAGGATATGCCAGGGTCGGATACCGGTGTCGTTGTGCACAAGCTACCATGGAGAGAAGACTGTCCTCTAGAGAAGCCGAACGTCGGTGCCACGTATCAGAGTGACTTTGTTTCATGATATGATTCATCATGAAATCAAATGTTATGTTGATGACATGATAGCAAAGTCCCAAATAGAAGAAGGGGCATCTGGCAAATTTGGCCAAGTTGGTCGATCGGTTGAGATAATTCCGACTGAGGTTGAATTCAAGTAAGTGCACTATCAGAGTGCGATCCGGTAAGCTGTTGGGGTTCATTGTAAGAGAGGAATCGAGGTTGATCCTGCTAAAAAAAAAAAAGAAAAAAAAAAAGAAAAGAAAAGAGAAATGCCTGAACCAAGAACAAAAAAAGGAGGTTCGTGGTCTATTAGGTAGATTGAACTACATGTCATGGTTCACATCTCACCTAACAGCCATGTGTGAACCCATTCAAGGTGAGAAAGAAAAATCGAACGGTCAGGTGAAATAATGATTGCCAAGGGGCATTGAAAAAATAAAAGAATAAGTTGCAGGAGCCTCTGATTCTGATGCCTCCCTATGGAAAGAGACTGTTAATCTGTACTTGACAGCCGTCGAGGGGTCTATGAGGTGCATATTGTGTCAGCATGACGAGTCTTGTCGAAAAGAGCATGCAATTTACCTTAGCAAAAAGTTTACCGACTGTGAAACAATACATTCACTACTCGAGAAAACTTGATGTACTTTGGCATAGGCTGCTCGCCAATTGAGACTGTATATGCTGGTTCATACCACTTTGTGGATTTCAAGATGGATCTGATCAAGTAGATTATTGAAGAGCCAGCAATGACCGGACGGGTTGCAAGAGGGCAAATGACTTTGATTGAACGCGATATTCAGTACACCGCTCAAAAAGCAATCAAGGGGAGTGTATTGTCTGATTACCTCGCCCAGCAACCCATTGAGGATTATCAACCGATGAAGTTTGAGTTCCCTGATGAGGACATCTCGAGGTGCTCAAATCGAAAGATTGTGAGGAACCGATCCCGGAGGAGGGGCCTGACCCTGAATCCGAACGGATTTTGATGTCTGATGGGGTTAATATGGATGAGTCAGTGCCGTGTTGGTTACGCAAAAAAGGGATCCCATGTTCCCTTCGTTTCCCGACTAGCATTTGAATGCGCCAACAGGGTGGCTGAATACGAAGCTTGTATACTGGGTATCGATCTCCGGTGCGTACATCTACTGGGGCAACGCTTTTCACTTGTGTCTGGAATGGAAGCCGTGCAACCGGTTGAGGTTCAAATTCCCTCGTTGAGAGTCCTGATGGACGTAAAATTGCAAGAGGCTGAATGGGTAAGAACCCGGTACGGAGAGTTGAGCCTGATTGAGGAAAAGAGGCTGACGGCCATCTGTCATGGGCAGTTATACCAGCAACGGATGAAGCGTGCTTTTGACAGAAAGGTACGACCTCGGGTGTATCACGTCGGTGATATGGTGCTGAAAAGGATCCTTCCTCCTCAAAACGATCGTAGGGGCAAATGGACACCTAATTATGAAGGTTCATTCGTGGTTAAGAAGGTTTTCTCTGGTGGAGCCTTGTTATTAACGACCATGGATGGCGAGGATTTTCCATCCCCTGTGAATGCAGACGCAGTTAAAAAATACTTCGTGTAAATTGAACCGCTGGACAAAAAGAATGAAAGAGTCCAGGCAAAAAAGGGCATCCCGGCGAACCGAAAAAAAAACAGAAAGGAAAGGTTCGGGCAAAAATTAGGGATAAAAATGAAAAAACTGTACACCCGGCAAGTCGAAAACCAGAAAAGGCGACTTGGGCAAGAAAGGGTATCCCGGCGGACTGAAAACCCAAAAGGGCGGTCCAGGCAAAAGAGGGATTGAAACGAACAACTGCGTCTGGCATGATCGTTTGTGCTTTGGTTAAGACACATGGATAATACCCGGTAGGGAACAATCAGAAACGTCTTGTTCAGAAGGCAGAAAGCACGAAGAGTCTGAGGACATAGGGGGTGTAACCGAGTTGGAACTCGATGAGATCACGGGTTTCACATTGTCATTAGGATAGATTTTTCCTTTTGTGCGCAATTACCTCTTTTCAGGAATTGCTTCCTTTGTATTGCTCAATTCGAGCCATACTTTTTCCAATCAATAAAATGCATATTCAGTCAAATAATTTTGTTTTTGTTTTTCATTACCGCTTTGATTGCAAAAACGTCCAATTATTGTGATAACGAATCTTGCATTTTAAGACATGCAGGTCCCTTCCAAGGCATGCTTATAAGATTGAAGCTTGAAATCTTATTCGGAAGGTTGAGTGACCCAAGTGTTGAAATCTTGACACGCCTGGGGCACGGTTTTATCTAACGATCTGTTTTGCAGGTACTGTTAGGTATTTTCACTCACTTGCAGGTTGTGATGTGGAAGCTATTGACAAAACAATCCCCATGGAGTCCGATCAGGGACGAGCGAATGAATGGAAGAACGATGAAATGACGGCGATGGACGTACGGCGACCCTTGAAATTAATCAAGAAGACTCTTCAAAGTCGGAAGATTGAAAAGTTTGTATAAATCCCAGGAGGTCGTTCTTCATCGAGTACGGAGCGATCGGGAATGCAAGATGATGGAGCAGAAAAGGTCCAGACGAGTCTGGGAGTTCTCAAAATTGGAAAGCTGACAATGGGAGTTGGATATGAATACTAGGGTTCGACGAGTCGTCTGGTGTTCAGTACCAGATTTTCCTCAACTCCCCAAGCAGAGTCGTGAGGACTAACTCCACAGCAGATCCAAGGTCTGTAGATTCCCTAGCAGGGTCAGGATGGTTATCCCCAGCAGGTTTCAGATCTATGCTTCCCCAGTCGTCAGGCCTGAAGGTTGCTATTTCCCAGCGGATGTATCTGTGTGCGGTGGTTCCCCAAGCGGAGTCGGGATTTATATCCCCAGCTAGTCAAGACTGGTGTATCCCCACAGAGTGCATTGGTGGTTCTATCCCCAGCAATTCCCCAAGCGGATTGGGTGCGAAGGAGGTTTTTCCCCAGCAAGGGTTGCCGTTTCCCAGCAGCAGTGTTATTCCCCAGCAGGGCGGAAATTGGAGTGGTGGCGAGTTCCTCAGCAGAGTGTCTCGAGCTCCTCGGAAGAGTCCCTTGAGGGGGGATGCTTTTTATACATTCATCATGTAGATAAGCATAGCATATTGCATAATATATCGCGTAGCATTTCCATAATTATGGAGCATTACGCAGAAAAATCAATCATGCATCATATTGCAAGCATGAGCTAGTCTCAGACTGTGGTTACCGTTTGAGAGGTGGTTTTGCCCAAAGGTGAAGATGCTACTCCGAGGAGTTTGATATCGTGACAACAGTACTTCCCCAGTAGTGCGATACTGGAGGAAATTTTTTCGTCGGACAGATATGGAAAGGTTACGCGATCAGCGCGACTCAAGCCGTGGTTACCGCTTGAGATTTGGCTTCACCGGATGGAGACGATGTTACTCTGAGGAGTCTAACATCATGACGTCAATGTACCCCAGTAGTGCGATACTGGAGGAAGCTTTTCCGTCGGACAGAGATGGGAATGTTACGCGATCAGCGCAATTCAAGTCGTGGTTACCGCTTGAGATTTGGTTTCGACAGAAGTTGGAAGATGTTACTCTGAGGAGTTCAGCATCGGGATTTTGGAGCACCAGTATTTCCCAGTTATTCCCCGGCAAGCGTTTGCCTGGTGAGGACATATGGAGTTTTCTTTGGTGTCCAGTAAGCATCATTGTTTGGTGTCCAGTAAACATCATTGTTTGGTGTCCAGTAAACATCATTGTTTGGTGTCCAGTAAACATCATTGTTTGGTGTCAAGTAAACATCATTGTTCGATGTCCTGTAAACATCATTGTTCGATGTCCTGTAAACATCATTGTTCGATGTCCTGTAAACATCATTGTTCGATGTCCTGTAAACATCCTTGTTCGATGTCCTGTAAACATCCTTGTTCGATGTCCTGTAAACATCATTGTTCGATGTCCTGTAAACATCATCATTCGATGTCCTGTAAACGTCGAGTTTCTTCCCGGTCATTGGTTAATGTCTGGTCGAAGGTGTACCCTCTGACATGTCGCCATCGGAGTGGTGTTTTGGTGTTATTTCCGACATTGCCAGCGGAATTATCACAAGAAAGCGGAGAACGGGGTTCAAACGGAGAAAAGGAAGTGTTGAGGCATTTTCTGGAGAGCGGGGTTCAAATGGAGAAAGGGAAATGTTGAGGCATTTTCTGGAGAACGGGGGTTCACAATGGCGATCACAAGTTATCGTCAGGCGACTGGGGTTCAAATGGAGAATGGGGTTCATTTAGTTGGCAAACAAGGTGTTGGGGTTCAAATGCAATGATCAGGGATCATTTGCGCGAAAGAAAATTTCGGGGTTCAAGAAAATGAAAAAGAGAAAATTTCGGGGTTCAAGAAAAGCAAAAAAATAACAATCCCCAGCGGATGTGGTGTTCAGGCCATGGTTATCCCTGCGTTACCATTTATTTTGGTACCCAGGTCGACGTTTCTGTTTCGGTGATCAGGCCGACTTTCTCCGTACCAGACGGGTGTTTCTTTGAAGATTTTTTCTTTGCCGATTCTGACAGGCATTGTTAATTATTTCCCATTAGAGTGCAAATTGTTCGTCTGTTCTTGGTATTCAATCACTCTTCATCCTGATCATCTGAAAGCCGAGGCTATTCATATTGACAGGTTCACAGTGGATTGAATAGGGGCAGCTGTAACACCTCAAAATTTGCCCTCCTCTCTTGGGACTAGCTTAACATATTGCATATCATTTGTAGGTCATTAGGCATTGCATATTTGCATAACATGTGGATACATTGAGCAAGTCATCCTCCAAAATCTTGATCAGAAGATAAAAGGTTGATGTATGCAAGCTAGGGTTTCATTGAATTGATCATTAATCATCTGAGGATGTGTCGTACAAATTAGGGTTTCATGGTTCTCAAGGAGATTGATCTTCATCTTGGTTGCAATGGTACATCATCATCATCATGGTCTTGATATCATCCAAGAGCTTGATCAGATACCTTGAGATTAGGGTTTTGACCACTGGTCAACCCTAATCATCTGCATTGGGCCAATCAGGGCTTGGCAAGGAGATGGGGTCTACAATGGATATGGGGATCATCATGTGGTTATATTGAGCTTATGAAAGCTAGGGTTTCATCATTGAGCCATTTCATCAGGAGTTTGAGGCTCAACTTGATCAGTGCATAGCCAAATTCGTCTATCAGTCAGAAAAGTCAACTGTGGTCAACTGTGCCTGAAATGATGGATTTGGAGGTGGGAGAGGGTTGGATACACTTCATTCATGTCTAAACAAGTTTCATTTGACATTTCAAAGATCAAGAATGAAGAAAATAAAGTCAGATGGAAACTTTCCAAAAATAGAAAGTGACTTATAATTGGAAGTTTCCAAAAATGGAAAGTTTTTCACCTCAAAATTACATGTCCAAAAATGCTTCAAATGAAAATTTGTCCAACATGAAAGTTGTAGATCTTGCTCTCACCTTTCAAAAAAGTCCAAGAACATGAATTTCTCATGTATGGTTGGCAAGTTGTGATAAAATCATTTTCTAAAAATGCCTAAATTCAAAGTGGCATAACTTTCACATGGAATGGCCAAATTGGGTGATTTTTCTTTGAGCAAACCACATTTCACATGTACTTTCACGATGCATCATCATATTTCATAAAAAACATCATGGCAAACGGTCATTTTTCAAGTGATCACTTTGAAAATTGGTGGGAAAAATGGTGAATTTTCAAATTACATGGATTTTGCACACAAAGCCTATTCCAACACATCACAAATGATCAAAGTGACTTGCTCCAGCTGGTTTTTACTGTTACATTGGCCTAATTTGCAAAAGGACTTTTTGGATATTTTACATAAAAGTTGCATTTCACTAATTCATGTTGATTTTGCTAATTGTGATTAGTAAGTGGATTAAACATTGGTATAAGAGGTTAATCATAACAGAAATCATAATCACTTTTCACATTTCTCAAGATTGTAACAGAATTTCCCTCCAATTCTCTCCAAATTCTCCAAAACTTTTTTGACATTTTTCATCAATTCTCATCAAATTCTTCATCAATCTCGTTGGTTCTTGTTTGATCCACACTCCATAAGTATTGGTGCACGACTGTTTCACAAGATCCATGCCAAAAGCTTGCTGAATCGTGACTGTTGAAAGCTTGATCTACCATGGCAAATTGAAGGTTCTTGGATCTGGTGCTGTTTTGAGCTAAGCTAGCCATTCCAATCACTTTCCACATCGTTGAGCTGCAACTGTTTTTGCCTTTTGGACGTGGAAACACAAGAATCAACATCGGCCATCATCAAGAGGTTAGTTTTCGATCTCCTTAATTGATTGAATCATCATATGGCTTAGATAGATCTTTCAACATAGATTATCATGTTGCTTGTGGTTTTGATTTTGGTTGAGAATTGGATGAGAAATCTCGATTGGAAGTTTGATGTGCAAACCTATTTTCGCTCGATCCGGTTAACATGAGTAGAATTGGCGGATCAAAGAGATATGCAATCTATCTCCCGCTATTCTGTTGAGTCGTCCCTCTGCTCACACCATTGTGTTGATGCATTGGGACATTAACCCAAGATCTTGTACAGTTGTACAGTCGAGTCAGAGTCTTGAGTGTAGAAGGGTTCCCACTTTCTGAACCCACACTCCTTTGTCTGAAGCTCTCCCTGGCCAGGGATAAGAGCTGTGAAGTCTAATCTTCACTCACCTTTCATCTGGCTTCACCCTGACTCTCAATGTCAGGGTTAA
This sequence comes from Lathyrus oleraceus, assembly GCF_024323335.1. Lineage (NCBI taxonomy): Eukaryota > Viridiplantae > Streptophyta > Magnoliopsida > Fabales > Fabaceae > Lathyrus > Lathyrus oleraceus. The sequence goes on from NC_066585.1 coordinate 192,757,712, forward strand.
GAGCTAAACACCACCCTTGTACAGATGACTTGCCTTGGCAGTCTGACCCTTTGTTTGAGCCCACTTTTTGACTGGATATAGTGTGTGCTAAATGTGAAATGTTTGCTTTATTTTGCTTATGCTTGCATGCTTGTTTTTCCTGGTTAGGATTAGCTTGTTGTTGTGCAAGTAGGATAGAAACCATAACATAGGGCAATGATGCATGACAACACCTAGGCTCGAGTCCAGCTCCCTAGTAGTGTGTCTCCCTTTGTATCTGGTTAGAATTTCTTTCCCGTTCAGGGGAACTACGTCGCCCTGATCCTCATACCAGATGAGGTACGTAGGCAGGAGACCGTGCGAGGTCTCTCCGGGCACCCTTTTTCGTTTTGTGTGTGTTTGTTTGACAGTTGCTAGGCTCGAGTTCCCGACTCCTTAGTAGCTTGTTGTTTGTTGTTCTTCTTGTGTGAGTTAGGAGACGGATGTAAGTCCAGCCATTGGCATTCCGTATCCTCTTGTTGTGTGCTTGGAGTCCGGTATAAGTCCATCAAGTGGCATCTGGTTTCCAGTGTGGGTTTGTTTGGTTCGGAAGCTGATGTAAGTCCAACAATTGGCGTTCGGGTTCTATGTTTGCCTTTTCGTGCGTGTGTTTGTTTCGGCGTGCGTGAGCCAAACTACGGCAGCTCTGATTCTCGTTCCAAACGAGATACGTAGGCATAGGATGCGATGTCCTAGCGAGCCCTCTCCTCTTTTCCCCCACCTGTGTTGTCTTCGGTGTGTGTGTATGATGTTTGTTTAGCAACCTTTTCTTTCTTTTAGAGCGTGGATCCCGTCGAGTACGACGGACGTGAGGGGTGCTAATACCTTCCCCTTGCGTAACCGACTCCCGATCCCATCTCTTTGGTCGCGAGACCTTGCTTTTCCCAGGTTTACTCTGAGCGTTTCCTTTCCCTCTTTTGGGATAAATAACGCACGGTGGTGGCTCTGTGTTGTTTTTGTTTTAGCCCGCCGGTTGTTTTTCGCGGATGCGACAGTGACTTACCTTTGTTATCCCCAGCAAGTGTCATTGGCCCATGTGCCGCCTCTATTTCTGCCGATGCTGACAGGCATGAAGTTTTTCCGGTATTCAGACCGAAGTGGCATTCAAGCCAATTTTCGGGTATTCAGACCGAAGTGGCATTCAGGCCAATTTCCGATATTCAGATCGAAGTGGCGTTCAGGCCAGTTTCCGGTATTCAGACCGAAGTGGCGTTCAGGCCAGCTTTCCGATGTTCAGATCGAAGAAGTTTCCGACGTTCAGGTCGATGCAACTTGTGGCATTCAGGTCAATTTTCCGATGTTCAGATCGAAGAAGTTTCCGACGTTCAGGTCGATGCAACTTGTGGCATTCAGGCCAATTTTCCGATGTTCAGATCGAAGAAGTTTCCGACGTTCAGGTCGACGCAACTTGTGGCATTCAGGCCAGCCTCTCGGTGTTCAGACCGATATTAATAATCTCATATCTCTCGATGTTCAGATCGAAGTCATTTCCAGTATTCAGACTGATGAGCGGCATTCAGGCCATGGTTATTTCTGTGTTACCATTTATTTTGGTATCCAAGTTAACATTCTTTTTCGGTATTCAGACTGACTCTCACCGTACCAGACGGATTCTTCTTTCAAGACCACCTCTTTGCCGATTCTGACCGACATTGTTACTTCACTTCACTTCAGTGCAAATTTTTGGGCTTTTATTGTATTCAATCCCTTGATACCTCGAAAGCACGAAAGCCGCTGCTATCTTCTTTCCAGGTCTCCAGTTGATTGAATAGGGGCAGCTGTAATACCCCAAAATTTACCCTTCATTTTTCCTGGAAGCATACGCTTTACACCTCATGCATGCATTCATTTTTAGGTCATTTAACATTAGATACATTGCATTTCATCATGTCAATCAGAATTAGATCTAAGAAACTTTATTTAAAAAAAAACGAAAAAAATAAATAAATATATAAATAAATAAATAAATAAAATAATAAATAAATAAATAAATAAAAGAAAAAATCTCAGACTTGGACCTCTCTCAAAAGCCCACTAAGCTACCAATATTAGGCTATAAATACTAGAGTTTCAGTGAAACAAAGATTGATTCTATTCCTATTACCCTGAGGAAAAAGATAGTGAGAGAAGAGCTAACAGAGTTCAGAGCAGCCTCCAAACCCTGTGTAGCACCTCAAATTTGCACCTATCATTATGCATACATTTTGATATTAGGTCATAGCATATCATGATCCATTGCATAGCATTGCATTGTTCTCAGTTGCCTCAAGAGCAAGCAAATCAAGAATCAGGTCAAACTAATCTCCTAATCAGTCAACCAAGCAAGCAAAGGAATTTCTCATTGAATCAAGGCCTTGGGGTTTGTCCAACAAGTTCACATGACTTGGTGGTCCATTTGAAGTGTTCAAGGCAAGGGTTGAAGGCTCAGAGGTCATCAGTTCATACACAGACAGTCAAAAGTCAAAGAAAGTCAACTGTCAGTCAAAGCAGTGGATGTTGGTCATTCTTGTGGAATTTAGGCACCATGGTCAATAATCAAGAGTTCATACAACTTGGGACATCATTTGAAGTCAAGTTCTCAAAGAATTAGGGTTTGGAAGTCATCAGTCAATGCACAATCAGACAAAAACCCTAAAAGTCAACTGTTGGTCAACTGTCCATTTAATCAGTGATTGGATGATTGGAATTGGTTTGTGAGAGCTCATTCATGTCCAAATAGTCATCATATATCATGCCAAACACCATCATGGAGGAATTTGAAGCCAGATCATGAATTTCCTAAAATGGAAACTGGGCCTGTAACTGAAACCTGCCATAAATGGAAAGTCTTGATCCTCAAACTTACATTTTGATACAAGCCTCAAATGAATTTTCGCCCAACATGAAAGTTGAAGATCTTGTTCTCCCATTTCCAAAAAGTCCTAGAACTCTCAATTCCCATGTGTGGTTGGCAAGTTATGATCGAATCGATTTCAGAAAATCTTGAACTTCAAAGGGCCATATCTCTCAAACCGTTTGGCCAATTTTGGTGGGGTTTTTTCCTACAAGTCACATTTGATCCCCTCTTTCCAAAAATATAAATTTCATGTGCCAAAACTTCACCAATCAAAATGGCATTTTTTTGATTTGTCTCATTTAAATTCAAGTTTGACCAAGGTTTGACTTTTTGAAATAATGATTTCCAACCATTCCCACTATCCAAATATGTTTAGAAACCAGATTTTGGTCATGTTACAAAGTCAAATTCGTGCAAGTACTTGCACCCATCATGTAGCCATACTAGCTTGCTTAAAATTGGGAGGAAAAGTACACTTTTCACCCACCATATCCCACATATCCATGAACCATGCTTTGGGCAATCACATAGCAGAGATATTGATCATTTTTCTGTCATTGGGAGAACCCTAGTAGCAGCCATCAGTTAGCAAAAAAAACTCTTGTTCTCTCTTGCTCTCAAAAACTCATTTTCATCATTTTTCAAAATCTGTCAAAAACTCTCAAAGAACAGAGCCTTGCCTTGCTAGATTCATCATCTAAACAACATTGAGAGCCCATTTCAACCATCATTCCACAACTGGAAGGCCATTTCGCGGACTGTTTTTGCAAAGCATCATCAATGGCAAAGTTTGGTTGAAGCCATACCAAGCTGTTCCGAACAAAGCTAACCTCATCATCCAACCTTAGGGAGCTTAAGGAGCATCTGTTTCACTTTAACATGGCCAAGTAACAACTGTTTCGACACTACTCTTCCGACTTGGTAAATTTCGACCTCTTTGTTTCTTTAAACCATGCTATGCTTATGATAGAGCTTGCTTTGCTGGTCATTCTGAGCTTTGAATCCATAAAAATGGTTGAGTATTTGTGGAGTTATGCTGTTTTAAAGTTTGATGTCCATTTATGTTTTCACATGATTCATCCATGATAGCCCGATTTAGGATAAATGCTTGCTGTTTTGATGTTCTACATGATTAGACGTTTCGATTGGTATATGGCTTGCATGATTTCGTGAAAATTCGTTCGGGTGTGTGTGTTGGGGTTGCTGTTCTGTCATCTTCTTCATGCTGAAATCGCGTACTCGCCTAGCGAGTAAACTGCTCGCCTAGCGAAGGCGAGGAAGATGATCGCTCGCCTAGCGAAGCTTCCAGCTCGCCTAGCGAACGTCTCCAGTTGAAACGCGCCGTTTCACAAGAGGCGCTAAATTCAAATATTTCATTAAACCATTTTCATTTTCAACATTTATCTCATTTTTGTCACACATCTTTGAAAAATCATATCTCCATCTTTTTTAACCCAAATTGAATGGGATTTTTTGCAGTAGCTTCATCATGATCTCTACTTTTTTATCATAATTTTTCCAGAATTTTGTGATCAATGGTTTTTGATTGGTATTAGGGTTTGTGACATGTGCTCATATTTTGTACACTTTGCCAAAACATTTGTGAAATGGTGATGCTTTGTCCAATGGCTCCCAAATTTTTTGTGCTTGAACCAGACACACTCATGGTGATTTTGGTGTAGAGTTGGTGAATTTATCATTGCTGGTTTGTGAGTTATGATTTTTTGAATTAGGGTGTGACAGTTTGTGTCACACCATTGATGTGCAACTTCATGATTTTTGATACCATGCTTCTTGAACTCTAATTGATCTGAATTTTTGCATGAACCTACTCCAGTATGTCTAGTTTACATGTGATTTTTCTTGGATTTGTTTATGACATTTTCCAATTGTTTGAGATTTTTGTCCCCTGTTTGGTCAAAATGCTGACCTTGTGTGACACGTGTGTCCATTTCATTTGTGAAATTCTCATACTTTATTAGATGAACATGAAATTTTACATGAGATAACTAGACATCCTCATCTTTGCCATGGTTTTGATCCCATTCATTTATCATACACCATTTCTAACTTATGATTTTTCTAAGTTGATACTTGTTTGGTTGACCTCTTTAGGCATGTTCAAAATTGCTTTGACTTTCTGATTTTCATTGACTGCCTTCCACTTGCCCAAATGGGATGAAATTTGACATGCTTACCATGCTGTGGGTTGTGATTGATCATGATTTATTTGATGATTTTTGGAAATGTTTAAGATTGCTTTTGAGTTGAGTCCTGCTGTTGACTTCTATGAGCTTCTGTTTGCCATGTCTTGGCCTAATTTGTTCATGAAATGATGATGATGATTGATATGGATGTGAACCCAATTGGTTGTGTTTCTTAATGGTTTGAACATGATTTTGGATACTTACCCCTTGCTGTTTGGACTTTCTCATTCATTTTTGACCCTAGGCTTGTCCTAGTGGTCCCGTTACTCACCTTTGAGTTTGTGATTTCAGGTTGACCAACAAATGGCCATTGAGACCAATTCTTTTGATTGAGCTTACTCAAGTATCATTGTCTAACCTCTTTGTTTTGTAGGTGGCTTGGCTCACATGCCATAAGCCTTGTGCCCTGCACATCCTTGTGCCCCCTAATTGACTGTTGGTGTCTGTTTCTGTTTATTTTGTTTGAAGTTGCATACTAACATCTGCTTGACTGTTTCAGGTACTTTAGTTGCTTAGTTCCTTGTGAACTTTTTGCTTTACTTTGCTTGTATAAGCAACTTGCATTGAGGTATGTCTCTTTTACTCCATGTAGTCTGGAAGACCTGGCCTGTTACTTGGCCAGGCAACTGTCTGAAGTCCTCCTTAAGAGGCAATGTTTGTGGATGTTTAATTTTGTCCTTGCATAGAGTCAAAGTCCTCCTAAGTGAAGAGGCAATTGGTGGAAGGTAGGGATATGCAATCTATCCCCCACTATTCAGTGTGTCATCTGTTTTGCTCACACCACTGTGTTGATGCATTGTAGATACAAACCCAAGATCTTGTACAATTGTACAGTTGAATCAGTTTTAAATGTGTAGAAGGGTTCCCACTTTCTGAACCCACACATTCTTGTCTTGAGCTCTCCCTGGCCAGGGATAAGAGCTGTGAGGTCTCATCCTCACTTCATCCTGTCATCTGCTTCACCTTAGCCCCTCGATGGCAAGGTTAAGAGCACCTTTTACCCTATTCCAGTTGGCCCTAGTGCCTAACCTTTTGCTTGAGCCTCTTGTATGCATATAGAGTGTGCTTCTTGTGATTGTGATTGCCTGTTTGCTTTGCCTCTCTAGGTTTAGCTTAGTCTTGCCCTTGTGCAATATAGGTTGTGCTTGACTTGCCCTTGCGCAAAGTCAAGTCTGTGTGGCTTGCTTCCTGTGTGAGCCATGTTTAGAGTTGTTAAGCCGAACTACGGCAACTCTGATTCTCACGTTCAGGTGAGATACGTAGGCACGAGATGCGATGTCTTGTCGAGTTTGACTAACCACTAACATCTAATTCTCTTCTCTCACCCCTGTTGTGATTGAGATATCCCCTTTCTCTTGCCCTAGTTGCAATCGAGACCTTGCTCTTTCCTGTGTCTGTTTAGGATAGGTTGGCCCTCGTGCCATCTAGCTAGAAACCATAACTTAGGGTTGATTTTGCATGACAACATCTAGGCTCGAGTCGTAGTCTCCCTAGAGTTGTGTCCCCCTCTGTTATCTGGTTAGGCTAGTCCTTTGTCCCTGCGTAGGGGAACTACATCGCCCTGATCTTCATACCAGATGAAGTATGTAGGCAGGAGATTGAGCTGATCTCTCCGGGCGCCCTTTTTTTCTTTTTTGTGTGAGTTGTCTGACGATTGCTAGGCTCGAGTGCCTGACTCCTTAGCAATTTGTTGTCTGTTTGTTTGAGTGTGTGCTTGACAGTTATAGGCTCGAGTCCCCGACTCCCCATTAACTTGTCGTGTTGTTGTGTGCTTGGAAGCCGATGTAAGTCCATCGAGTGGCATTTGGGTTCCAGTGTGTGTGTGTTTTGGTTCGGATGCTGACGTAATTCCATTAAGTGGTAGTCGGGCTTCATGTTTGCCACCTTATTGTGTGTAGTTGTTGTTTAGCATGTGTCAGCCGAGCTACGAATGCTCTGATTCTTCTCTCGTCCGAGAAGATACGTATGCATAGGATGCGACATCCTAGCGAGCATGTGTCGTTTCCCCAGTCCGAACTACTTCGACTCTGATGTCTATGCCTGATAGACTAAGTAGGCCCAGGATGCGACATCCTGCCGAGTCGGTTTCAGTCAGTTTTCTTTTGTCTCTTTCAGCCAGTGTGTGTGAGTACTTGAGCAGTGTTTTAGCAACCAATTTTCCTTTCTAGTGTGCGTGGATCCCGTAGAGTACTACGGATGCGTAGGGGTGCTAATACCTTCCCTTCGCATAACCGACTCCCGAACCCATACTCTTTGGTCGCGAGACCATGTTCTTTCCCAGGTTTACTCTGAGCGTTTCCTTTCCCTCTTTTGGGATAAATAACGCACGGTGGCGGCTCTGTTGTTCTTCTTTTCCCGCCGGTTTTTCGCGCGATGCGACAGCTGGCGACTCTGCTGGGGAAATAGAGAAGTTGACCTATGCTGGTCCATCTTCCCTGAGCGAGTCCCTCCTAGCGCTCTCTAGGTTAGGGTTTTTGGTTGCTTTGTGCTGTGTTTATTTATTGCATTCATTATTTACTGCTTGCATTCATTGTCTATTGTTTGCATTTATGTTTGCATTAATGTTTGCATTTATTCATCTGTTCACCTGGCTGGTTGTTTGTTTCTCTCTGTGTGGGGGGGAAGAGTCAGTTGAGGTAAAAGGTCCAATACCCAGACCATGAGTGCAATCTAGGATACCTAGGAATAGAGTGATTCATGGGAAGCGGGTGGTATGGCGCCACTTAGCGGAACATTGATATCACGAGCAGTTCAGACCCTGGTGGGATGCTGTCGTTACATACTTCGGGTGTGTATATGACAGTATTCTGCGAAAGGTTATTTATGCTGCGTTTCTCTCAAGCTTTACCCTGGCCTAGACTACACCCGTGAGTGGGGAAGGGTTATTCATTACAGGTACCGTTGGTGACTCGGTTCTGTTGGTGACTTGGTTCTGATGGTGACTTTGTGTTCAGACAGTGTTCAGTTAACCTTAAGTGGGATTTATGTTCCGATTTTGACTGAAGCTTCGACCTAGTATCAGAGTTTGCACAACCAGCCAGCCGTGTCTGCATCATGTGCATCATAGCATATTTATTTTTCAAAAGAAACGCATTGAAAAAAAATCAAAAAAATCATCAAAAAAAAAAAGAAAAAGAAAAAAAAAACTAATCCCTGCATGCATATCATTTCTCAGGTACATTCCAGAGCTTGTTCACTGATAGAGATGGCAACGGTCCCCGAGCCGAAGCGGAAGACCTGTTCCTACAGCTTTCATCGTGAGCCGTTGACTTCACTGATTGAGTTGGGTAGCTTTGTGACAGATGATCGTCTGAAGAATTTCGTTGGACAGTATGGAGATATCTTGACAGTACTGAAGACAGTAGTGGATCCGGTGCCTCTGCAGACACTACTACAGTTTTATGACCCAGAGCTCAGATGCTTCAGTTTCCAGGATTATCAGCTTGCACCTACTCTCGAGGAGTATTCTATCCTGTTGAGTATCCCTATTCAGCATCAGATTCCCTTTTTGGACGTCCCAAAGGAGGTCGATTTCCGATTGATTGCCAGAGCTCTACGAATGAATGTCAAGGAAGTTGGTGAGAATTGGAAGCCCTGTGGGGAAGTTGTGGGTCTGCCGTTGAAGTTCCTTCTGAGAGTTGCTAGAGATGAAGCCGAGAAGGGGAATTGGGAAGTTTTTCACGCGCAGCTTGCCACCATGATCTATGGGATTGTCCTATTTCCCAGTATGCCAAATTTTGTTGACCATGCAGCTATCAGTATCTTCATTGGAAGGAATCCAGTCCCTACCCTTCTAGCTGATACTTACTATGCCATCCACAGTAGGCATGGTAAGGGTGGAGCCATCAGGTGTTGCCTACCTCTTCTGTTCAAATGGTTCATGTCTCTTCTGCCAGCCAGTGGGCCATTTGTGGATACCCAGAGCACTCTTAAGTGGACTCAGAGGGTCATGTCGCTTACTTCCTACGACATCAGGTGGCAGTCGTACCGGATGGATGTGAAGGATGTCATCGTAAGTTGTGGTGAATTCCGGGGCGTGCCACTCATAGGGACCAAAGGTTGCATCAATTACAACCCAGTTCTTTCTCTTCGCCAGCTAGGGTTTGTTATGAGCGAAAGACCGCTCGAAGCAGAGATAGCTGAGAGTTTTTGTTTTGAGAAGAAGGATGACCCTGCTAAGTTAGAGCAGATAGGGAAAGCCTGGAGAGATGTGGGAGTGAAGGATGGATCCGTCTTGGGGAAGAAGTTTGCCGTTGCTATGCCCGATTACACTGATTGGGTCAAGAAGAGAGTGGAAACTTTGTTGTTACCCTATGATAGGATGGAGCCGTTGCAGGAGCAACCACCTTTGATCCTTGCTGATAGTGTGTCTGCTGAACACTATAAGCAAGCCCTAATGGAGAACCGCCGTTTGAGAGAGAAGGAGCAAGACGCTCAGATGGAGTTGTACAAAGCCAAAGCTGATAAGCTGCACTTGGCCCATCAACTCAGGGAAGTGCAAGGAGAAGATGCTAGCAGACTGAGAAGCAAGAAGAGATCCTACGAAGAGGTGGAGAGTATGTTAGATGCAGAACACCGGGAGCGCTTGAGGCTGCAGAGGGTTGAGGCCAGTTATCAGAAGAAGATCAGAGACTTGGAGAAGCAACTTAGAGATAAAGACATCCAGTTGAAGAAGGAAGTAGACTTGAGACAGGCATCAGAGGACCACCTTGGAGGAGAAGTCTTGGAGCTGAGAAGACAGTTGAAGGAGAAGATCACCCCTCTACCAGAATGCTCAGAATGTTCGCTGTTGATAGACCAGTGTCATTACCTGAAGACCCTCATTCCGGAAGACCGTCTGTCTTAGTTTGTATCTCTGATTGTATTTTGTTGAGAATCACCTCCAGGCTTGTTGGATGGGATTCATTTGCGTGTAAGCCATCTCTTGGATCGTTTGTTAAGAATCACCTCCAGGCTTGTTGGATGGGATTCTTTTTCTTTGTACGTTGTTTATTCAGATATTCTGTTGATATTGGTTGTATGCCTTTTACCCTTATGTATATATAAGGATGTCAGCATTTCCCTGTATCTGTTTGTTCTCTTGTTGCTGCAGGTTGCCATCTTTTCAGGATGGGTCAGGCTCTTTGAATGCCTGAGAAATGAGCATATCATGTGCATCATACGCATCATTAGCATCATACTCATATCATTTTGCATGACAGGTGTTCTTGACCGTGACTTCTCACTCTTGGTTCCTGTTCAGGCAGGATAGCTGATCAACGTCCGCACCGCTACTCAACAAGACTGAATCAACAGAGAAGTATGGATCAATTTCAAGCTGAGTTAGCTGAGATGAAGGATAGCATGGCCCAGTTTATGAATATGATGCAAGGGGTTGCGCAAGGTCAAGAAGAACTCCGAGCTATGGTTCAGAGACAAGAGGCTGCAAATCCACCGATCAACCATGCTCCGCCAGAGGGAGGTCCGGTCAATGATAACAATGTCGCTGCTGCTGTACCCGTCAACAACTATGCTGTAGGTGATGAGTTGGGGGGTATTCGAATCAACGGTCAACCTATTGTTCCAGATGCTGCTAATGCCAGAACAGTCCGTGCTCCGGCCCGTAATCCTGTCCCGATTGTTGACAGACAAGAGGATATGTTCTCTCTGCTCAGTGAAGACGAAGACGTTCTGGGAAGGGTTAATGAGAGAGACCGTAAAGTTGAAGCTCTTGCTGAGAAGATCCGTGCTATGGAAAGTCAGAATTCTCTCGGTTTTGATGTTACTAATATGGGATTGGTTGAAGGTTTGAGAATCCCTCACAAGTTCAAAGCACCGTCCTTTGACAAATACAACGGTACTTCTTGCCCTCGCACCCATGTGCAGGCTTATTATCGAAAAATCTCTGCGTATACCGATGATGAAAAGATGTGGATGTATTTTTTCCAAGATAGTCTATCTGGGGCTTCTTTGGACTGGTACATGGAATTGAAGAGAGATTCGATCCGATGCTGGAGAGATCTGGGTGAGGCCTTCTTGAGGCAGTACAAACATAACATGGACATGGCGCCTAGCCGGACTCAGCTGCAGAGTCTTTGTCAGAAATCCAATGAAAGCTTCAAGGAGTATGCCCAGAGGTGGCGTGAACTGGCTGCTAGAGTTCAACCCCCTATGCTGGAGAGGGAGTTGACAGACATGTTTATTGGTACTCTTCAAGGTGTGTTTATGGACCGGATGGGGAGCTGTCCATTCGGTAGCTTTTCTGATGTTGTCATTTGTGGAGAGAGGACTGAGAGTCTAATCAAAGCTGGTAGGATCCATGATGCTGGTTCCTCGTCTTCATTAAAGAAACCCTTCTCTGGGGCACCTCGTCGTAGAGAAGGAGAGACCAATGCTGTACAGCACAGAGGGGGTGTGTACAGAACAGATGCTAACAGAGATCAATATCGTCCAGTGGCTGCAGTAACCATTCCGGCACCTCAACCTCGTCAACAACAACAAAGAGTTCAACAACCGCAACAACAACAACAACAGCAACGTCCTTATCAGCCCAGACAGAAATTGCAGGCTGATAGAAGATTTGATCCTCTGCCCATGTCTTACACAGAGTTATTACCCGAACTACTCCGGTTGGGGATGATTGAGTTGCGTACGATGGCTCCGCCTACAGTGCTGCCTCCTGGCTATGATGCTAATGTTAGATGTGACTTTCATTCTGGGGCACCAGGCCACCATACTGAGAAGTGTCGAGCTCTCCAGCACAAGGTACAAGATTTGATCGATGCCAAGGCAATCAACTTCGCTCCAGTGCCTAATGTCGTAAACAACCCTATGCCTCAGCATGGTGGGCATAGAATGAACAATATTGAAGGGAAAGAAGCTGAAGATCTGGTTGTTAATGTTGATGATGTTCAGACTTCTCTGCTAGTCGTGAAGGGTCGTCTGCTGAATGGGGGTGTCTACCCGGGCTGTGATGAAGATTGTTTGGGCTGTGCAGAATCTGAGAATGGTTGCGAACAGTTAAGGGCCGGTATCCAGGGTATGATGGATGAGGGTTGTTTGCAATTCAGTAGGGCTGTAAAAGATCGTGGAACAGCGTCAACTATCACCATTTACTTTAAACCGTCTGAAGAACGTGGACAAAGGGTCGTCAGTGCGCCTGCGGCAAATGGTACCCCAGTTACCATTCCCGTGCCTGTAACCATCAGTGTTCCAACTACTATCGTTGCGTCTGAAAGAAGGGTTGTTGAGAATAGTAGAGCCGTGCCGTGGAAGTATGATAATGCTCACCGCAATTACAGAAGGGCTGAAAGTCAGACAAGACCAGTGAATCAAACTCCAGTGACAATTGGTTTACCGAATAGAGTTCCTGCAACTGTTGGTCCGGCTGTGGACAATGTAGGGGGTCCAGGAGGTTTTACCAGAAGCGGTCGTCTGTTCGCACCACAACCTTTGAGGGACAATAATGCTGAAGCTCTCGCCAAAGCAAAGGGTAAGCAAGCTGTGGTTGAGGAAGAACCTGTTCAGAAAGAAGCGCCCGAGGGGTCATTTGAGAAAGACGTGGAGGAGTTTATGAAGATAATCAAGAAGAGTGACTACAAGATTGTAGACCAGTTGAATCAAACTCCGTCCAAGATTTCTATACTTTCACTGTTGATGTGCTCTGAGGCACACCGTAATGCCTTGCTGAAGATGTTGAATCTGGCTTACGTGCCTCAGGAGATTTCTGTCAATCAACTGGAGGGTGTGATGGCCAATGTGAGCACCAGGCATGGTGTGGGTTTCACCAACTTGGACTTACCGCCTGAAGGGCGAAACCATAACAAAGCCTTGCACATCACCATGGAGTGCAAGGGGGCAGTGTTGTCTCACGTATTGGTAGACACCGGGTCGTCGCTGAATGTGTTGCCTAAGCAGATTCTGAGGAAGATTGATGCGGAAGGGTTTGTGCTTAATCCCAGTGACCTGATTGTTCGTGCTTTCGACGGCTCCAAGCGTTCCGTGTGTGGAGAAGTTACCTTGCCTGTGAAGATAGGTCCTGAGGTTTTTGATATCATCTTCTATGTTATGGACATCCAGCCTGCCTATAGTTGTTTGTTGGGGCGTCCATGGATTCATGCCGCAGGGGCAGTCTCGTCGACTCTCCATCAAAAGCTCAAGTATGTCTGGAACGGTCAGGTTGTGACTGTGTGCGGTGAAGAGGAGATTCTGGTGAGTCATCTATCCTCGTTCAAATATGTTGAGGTGGATGGCGAGATCCACGAAACCTTATGCCAGGCGTTTGAGACTGTGGCTCTTGAGAAAGTGGCGTACGCTGAGCAGAGGAAGCCAGGTGTTTCGATTACTTCTTACAAGCAGGCTAAGGAGGTTGTTGATTCTGGCAAAACTGAAGGCTGGGGCAAGATGGTGGATTTGCCGGTTAAAGAAGACAAATTTGGTGTTGGTTATGAACCTCTCCGAGCAGAGCAGAATAGTCAAGCGGGTCCGAGTACCTTTACCAGCGCTGGGCTGATGAATCATGGCGACGTCTCTGCAACCAGTAGTGAAGACTGTGACAGTGACTGTGATCTGGATAACTGGGTTCGCCCGTGTGCACCAGGGGGGTCTATCAACAACTGGACGGCTGAAGAAGTGGTTCCAGTTACTCTTCTAACAGAGTAATTTTCTGTTGTTTTGTCATTTTGCATGAAAATCCTACGTTCTGCCCAAGGCGTAGTGATTCATTTTGTAGGGCCTCATCATGTTTTAATGATTATCATTAATGAAGGACATTTTTTGCAATCAAACTTTGTGATCCTTGTTTTTCTATTTTTGTTTTCACTTTTTCAAAACAATAAAAATGGCAATGTTTTTGTTTTTTGTGACTTTCTTGAACTCTTTTTCTAAAACAAAGCATTAAAACATGCAGAAGCGATCTTATGGCATTCACTATGAACAGTTCTGTTATGGCTCAGTATGATTTCGATAATCCTATTTACCAAGCTGAAGAGGAGAGTGAGGAAGACTGTGAACTCCCTGCAGAATTGGCCAGACTACTGAAGCAGGAGGAAAGGGTCATCCAACCTCATCAGGAGGAGTTGGAAACTATTAATCTGGGTACTGAGGACGACAAAAGAGAAATCAAGATTGGGGCTACTTTAGAGGACTCTGTCAAGAGGAGGCTGATTGAGATGCTGAGAGAATATGTGGAAGTGTTCGCCTGGTCGTACCAAGATATGCCTGGGTTGGATGCAAATATTGTGATGCATCGTTTGCCTCTTAGGGAAGGATGTCCATCGGTCAAGCAGAAGCTTCGTAGAACGAGTCCTGACATGGCAACTAAGATCAAGGAAGAGGTTCAGAAGCAGTGGGATGCAGGTTTTTTGGCTGTTACCAGTTACCCACCGTGGGTGGCCAACATTGTTCCTGTGCCGAAGAAGGATGGAAAAGTCAGAATGTGTGTCGATTACCGGGATTTGAATAGGGCGAGTCCGAAAGATGATTTCCCGTTACCTCACATTGATGTATTGGTTGATAATACGGCTCAATCCTCGGTATTCTCTTTCATGGATGGTTTCTCCGGATATAATCAGATCAAGATGGCGCCAGAGGATATGGAAAAGACGACATTCATTACACCTTGGGGCACGTTCTGCTATAAGGTGATGCCGTTTGGGCTAAAGAATGCTGGTGCTACCTATCAGAGGGCAATGACGACTCTCTTTCATGACATGATGCACAAAGAAATTGAAGTGTACGTAGATGATATGATTGCAAAGTCGCAGACAGAAGAGGAGCACCTGGTTAACTTGCAGAAGCTGTTTGACCGGTTGAGAAAGTTCAAGCTGAGGTTGAATCCGAACAAGTGTACGTTTGGGGTGAGATCAGGGAAGCTGTTAGGCTTCATTGTCAGTGAGAAAGGGATTGAGGTTGATCCAGCTAAAGTCAAAGCTATTCAAGAGATGCCTGAACCGAAAACGGAGAAGCAAGTCCGTGGGTTTTTAGGGAGGTTGAACTACATTGCAAGGTTCATATCTCACCTAACTGCTACATGTGAACCAATTTTCAAACTGCTTAGAAAGAATCAAGCGATCAAGTGGAATGATGATTGTCAGAAAGCTTTTGACAAGATAAAGGAGTATTTACAGAAGCCTCCAATCCTTATACCTCCAGTTCCAGGGAGACCTCTGATAATGTACCTGTCAATGACTGAGAACTCGATGGGGTGTGTATTGGGACAGCATGACGAGTCTGGTCGAAAAGAGCACGCCATATACTACCTTAGCAAAAAGTTTACCGACTGTGAAACAAGATATTCACTGCTCGAGAAAACTTGCTGTGCTTTGGCCTGGGCTGCTCGCCGACTAAGGCAGTATATGCTGAACCATACTACTCTATTGATTTCTAAGATGGATCCGGTAAAGTACATCTTTGAGAAACCAGCTCTCACCGGACGTGTTGCCCGTTGGCAGATGATCTTAACAGAATATGACATTCAGTACACGTCACAGAAGGCCATCAAAGGTAGTATTCTGTCAGACTACCTCGCCGAACAACCAATTGATGACTATCAGCCTATGATGTTTGAATTCCCTGATGAAGATATCATGTATCTTAAGATGAAAGACTGCGAAGAGCCTCTTGTCGAGGAAGGACCGGACCCGGATGACAAATGGACACTGATGTTTGATGGGGCTGTGAATATGAATGGTAATGGTGTTGGGGCAGTATTGATCAATCCTAAAGGTGCTCATATACCTTTTTCTGCCAGACTGACGTTTGACGTCACCAACAACGAAGCTGAGTATGAGGCTTGTATCATGGGGATAGAAGAAGCCATTGATCTGAGGATCAAAACGCTTGACATATTTGGAGATTCAGCTCTAGTGGTCAATCAAGTCAATGGAGATTGGAATACGAATCAGCCGCATTTGATTCCGTATAGAGATTACACCAGAAGGATACTGACGTTCTTCAAGAAAGTGGAGTTGTATCATGTCCCCCGGGATGAGAATCAAATGGCTGATGCCTTGGCTACTTTGTCATCTATGATCAAAGTTCATTGGTGGAATCATGTGCCACATGTTGCGGTGAATCGACTTGAGAGGCCTGCGTATGTGTTTGCAGCCGAGTCTGTTGTGATTGATGAGAAGCCATGGTATTATGACATCAAGAATTTCCTCAAGACTCAGGAGTATCCTGACGGTGCGTCGAAGAACGACAAGAAAACCCTGAGGAGGCTAGCTGGAAGCTTCTACTTGAATCAGGATGATGTGTTGTATAAGAGAAACTTTGACATGGTCTTGCTCAGATGCGTGGACAGACCCGAGGCAGACATGTTAATGCAGGAAGTTCATGAAGGTTCCTTCGGTACTCATGCCGGCGGACATGCAATGGCTAAGAAATTGTTGAGAGCGGGTTATTACTGGATGACTATGGAATCCGATTGCTTCAAGTATGCTCGGAAGTGTCATAAGTGTCAAATCTATGCTGATAAGGTGCACGTACCACCAAGCCCTCTAAATATCATGAATTCGCCTTGGCCGTTTGCCATGTGGGGCATTGATATGATTGGGAAGATTGAGCCTACTGCTTCGAATGGACATCGCTTCATCTTGGTTGCGATTGATTATTTCACCAAGTGGGTAGAAGCAGCTTCCTATGCTAACGTTACCAAACAAGTGGTTACCCGGTTCATCAAGAAAGAAATCATATGTCGTTATGGAGTTCCTGAGAGAATCATCACAGACAATGGTTCAAACCTCAATAACAAGATGATGAAAGAGCTTTGTAAAGATTTCAAAATTGAACATCACAATTCTTCCCCTTACAGACCGAAGATGAATGGTGCTGTAGAAGCGGCAAACAAGAATATCAAGAAGATTGTGCAGAAGATGGTCGTTACGTACAAGGATTGGCATGAGATGCTGCCTTTCGCTTTGCATGGGTACCGTACCTCAGTACGTACGTCGACCGGGGCAACCCCTTACTCCCTTGTGTATGGTATGGAAGCTGTCCTACCTGTTGAAGTGGAGATTCCTTCTCTAAGAGTTTTATTGGATGTCAAGCTAGACGAAGCCGAGTGGATTCGAACAAGGTTTAACGAGTTGAGCCTTATCGAGGAGAGACGGCTAGCAGCTGTATGTCATGGACAGTTATATCAGCGAAGGATGAAACGAGCCTTTGATCAGAAAGTGCGTCCTCGGACATTTCAGATCGATGATTTAGTTTTGAAAAGGATCCTTCCTCCCGGTGCAGACAACAGGGGCAAGTGGACTCCTAATTTTGAAGGTCCGTATGTTGTGAAGAAGGTCTTCTCCGGTGGAGCCTTGATGCTTACAACTATGGATGGTGAAGATTTTCCGTCTCCTGTCAACTCAGATGTAGTCAAAAAATACTTCGCATAAATCGACCCGCTGGACAAAAAGAATAAAAGAGTCCAGGCAAAAAATGGGCATCCCGGCGAACCAAAAACAGAAAGAAAAGGTTCGGGCAAAAGTTAGGGATAAAATGAAAAGAATTGTACACCCGGTAAGTCGAAAACCCGCAAGGGCGACTTAGGCAAAAATGGGTATCCCGGTGGATTGAAAACCCGAAAGGGCGATCCAGGCAAAAGTTAGGGATTAAAGCGAAGACTACAGTCTGAGTTGCCTGTACTTCATCAAGCTTTGTCGTCTGCCATCTCGAAAGATGTGATCCGTCCAGTCATTCTTCTCGGAAAGCAAGGAGTTGGGAGGAAAAATGATAATCTGTGAGTTATAACAGAATTGGGAAATAGTGGATGCCGTGTTCACGTTGCCATTAGGATAGATTTTTCCTTTTGTACGCAATTACCTCTTTCTAGGAATTGCTTCCTAATGTATTTGCCTCTTCAGGCACATTTTCAATCAATAAAAATCGTTATTCAGATAAATAGCTCTTGTTTTTATTTTTACTGTTTTGTTTACAAAATGTCCGAATTTTTGATAAGCATTGCATATAAAAAACATGGAGGCTAAACAATAGCTTGCAGAAGATAAAACATTTGAAAATCATTTTGAATGTTGAGGACACTTGAGCGTATCTTGTCCATGTATCCCCTGGGGGCATTTTGTTGTGCTGTTTTCAGGTTGGCATCTGTGAGGACGTTTCCTCAGCAGATTTTTTCCCCAAGCAAGTTTGGAAGCTATCAGAGCTATGTTCCCCTGCGAGGACGTCTGTGGATAGTGCTTTCTATTCCCCAACAGATCTGAGGATTGCCTATCCCCAGCAGGCCCGTATTTGCCAATTTCCTCCCCGAGTGAGTTTGGTTCATTAAAGTTATCTCCAGCATTTATCCTACCTGTGGACTGAAGGATATCCCCAGCGGAGTTTATATTTCCCCAGCAGCAGTGCTATTCTTCAACAAAAGTGAGAAATCGCTTTACCGTTCCTCAAGCAGAATTCCCCGCAGAATATTTCCCCAAGAGGAGTCTCCCCACAGAGTCAGAGTATCTGATCATCTCAGCTCCCTAGCCGGGGTTCATTTGCATTTTGCATGTAGTAATCATTGCATCCTCAAACTGCGTAGCATTCCCATTCAAATATGGAGCATTACGCCATAGAAAAATTCAAACATATGCATTCATGTGTTAACTTCACCGGACCGTATCCCCGGCAGAGGCGGATCATTTCATTCAACATCAGCACAGCAAGACTGCTACAGTTGCTCTTGACGACATTCAGAATTGTTTATTCCCCACAGAGGTTTATTTCCTCACCCGATGGTGACAGAGGTTTATTTCCTCACCCGATGGTGACAGAAAGTTTGTTTCTCCCCAGTGAGACCCTCCAGCAAGTGATCAGCCTTGCCTCAGCATATCCCAGATATTGTACTTTGTAATACTAGTCAGTGTCATGCCAACACCCGCGTGTGTTTTCAGCATTTTGGTGTCGGTAAACACCATTGTTTCGGTGTCTGTAAACATCGAGTATTTTCTCCAGTCATCAGTAGATGTCTGGTCATCATTGTTTGGTGTCGGTAAACACCATTGTTTCGGTGTCGGTAAACATCGAGTCTCACCCAGTCATCGGTAAATGTCTGGTCATTTTTTGATGTCGGTAAACATCATCTTTCGATGTCTGTAAACATCGAGTATTTTCTCCAGTCATCAGTAAATGTCTGGTCATTTTTTGATGTCGGTAAACATCATCTTTCGATGTCTGTAAACATCGAGTATTTTCTCCAGTCATCAGTAAATGTCTGGTCATCTTTTGGTGTTGGTAAACACCATTGTTTCGGTGCCCGTAAACATCGAGTCTTCCTCCAGTCATCGGTAAATGTCTGATAAACCCCAGCTAGAAATCCCCAGTAGAGTCATCTGTAAATGTCCTACCCGGTTTTCAGTTGCAAGTATTTGTTTGTCTTTCCCCGATAAATTTCCCATCTCCAGTCATCGGTAAATGTCTGGTCATTCTTTTGATGTCGGTAAACATCATCTTTCGATGTCGGTAAACATCGAGTCTCATTCCCAGTCATCGGTAAATGTCTGGTCATTTCTTTTGATGTCGGTAAACATCATCTTTCGATGTCGGTAAACATCGAGTCTCATCCCAGTCATCTGTAAATGTCTGGTCAATAAAATCAAGATCCCCAGAAGTCGTCGGTAAACGTCTTGTCTGATATCACCACAAAGATTTTGTTCCTCCCCAAGTGGAGATGCCATCGGTAAATGGCCCCGTATTTCTTCGATATCGGTAAATATCGGATCCCCAGTTACAGTAGCCATCGGTAAATGGCCAGTTTGAAGTTGACATCGGTAAATGTCAAGTTTCTTTGAAGCCACCATCGGTAAATGGTCTTGCTTCCTTTCTACATCAAATTTGTTTCCCAGCAGCCATCGGTAAATGATCGTGCTAAAGTTGATATCGGTAAATATCAAGGGCCCAGTTTTAACCATCGGTAAATGGTTTTGCTTTTCAGAAATCTGTTTTCCCAGCAGCCATCGGTAAATGGTCGTGCTGAAGTTGATATCGGTAAATATCAAAGTTCCCAATTTTAACCATCGGTAAATGGTTTTATTTTTCAGAAGTTTGTTTTCCCTAGCCGCCATCGGTAAATGGTCTTGCTGAAGTTGATATCGGTAAGTATCAAGTTCCCAGTTTCTAAACCATCAGTAAATGGTTTTGCTTTTCTGAAGCTGTCATGCAGTTTGTCATCAGTAAATGACGTGGTTCTTTGTATCATATCCAGTCTGTGCAAATTCTACGGTTCTTTGGTATTCAATCCCTGTTTACCCTGAAAGTCTGACAGCCGTTGCTATCATCCGTTCGGGTTCCCAGCTGATTGAATAGGGGCAGCTGTAGCACCTCAAATTTGCACCTATCATTATGCATACATTTTGATATTAGGTCATAGCATATCATGATCCATTGCATAGCATTGCATTGTTCTCAGTTGCCTCAAGAGCAAGCAAATCAAAAATCAGGTCAAACTAATCTCCTAATCAGTCAACCAAGCAAGCAAAGGAATTTCTCATTGAATCAAGGCCTTGGGGTTTGTCCAACAAGTTCACATGACTTGGTGGTCCATTTGAAGTGTTCAAGGCAAGGGTTGAAGGCTCAGAGGTCATCAGTTCATACACAGACAGTCAAAAGTCAAAGAAAGTCAACTGTCAGTCAAAGCAGTGGATGTTGGTCATTCTTGTGGAATTTAGGCACCATGGTCAATAATCAAGAGTTCATACAACTTGGGACATCATTTGAAGTCAAGTTCTCAAAGAATTAGGGTTTGGAAGTCATCAGTCAATGCACAATCAGACAAAAACCCTAAAAGTCAACTGTTGGTCAACTGTCCATTTAATCAGTGATTGGATGATTGGAATTGGTTTGTGAGAGCTCATTCATGTCCAAATAGTCATCATATATCATGCCAAACACCATCATGGAGGAATTTGAAGCCAGATCATGAATTTCCTAAAATGGAAACTGGGCCTGTAACTGAAACCTGCCATAAATGGAAAGTCTTGATCCTCAAACTTACATTTTGATACAAGCCTCAAATGAATTTTCGCCCAACATGAAAGTTGAAGATCTTGTTCTCCCATTTCCAAAAAGTCCTAGAACTCTCAATTCCCATGTGTGGTTGGCAAGTTATGATCGAATCGATTTCAGAAAATCTTGAACTTCAAAGGGCCATATCTCTCAAACCGTTTGGCCAATTTTGGTGGGGTTTTTTCCTACAAGTCACATTTGATCCCCTCTTTCCAAAAATATAAATTTCATGTGCCAAAACTTCACCAATCAAAATGGCATTTTTTTGATTTGTCTCATTTAAATTCAAGTTTGACCAAGGTTTGACTTTTTGAAATAATGATTTCCAACCATTCCCACTATCCAAATATGTTTAGAAACCAGATTTTGGTCATGTTACAAAGTCAAATTCGTGCAAGTACTTGCACCCATCATGTAGCCATACTAGCTTGCTTAAAATTGGGAGGAAAAGTACACTTTTCACCCACCATATCCCACATATCCATGAACCATGCTTTGGGCAATCACATAGCAGAGATATTGATCATTTTTCTGTCATTGGGAGAACCCTAGTAGCAGCCATCAGTTAGCAAAAAAAACTCTTGTTCTCTCTTGCTCTCAAAAACTCATTTTCATCATTTTTCAAAATCTGTCAAAAACTCTCAAAGAACAGAGCCTTGCCTTGCTAGATTCATCATCTAAACAACATTGAGAGCCCATTTCAACCATCATTCCACAACTGGAAGGCCATTTCGCGGACTGTTTTTGCAAAGCATCATCAATGGCAAAGTTTGGTTGAAGCCATACCAAGCTGTTCCGAACAAAGCTAACCTCATCATCCAACCTTAGGGAGCTTAAGGAGCATCTGTTTCACTTTAACATGGCCAAGTAACAACTGTTTCGACACTACTCTTCCGACTTGGTAAATTTCGACCTCTTTGTTTCTTTAAACCATGCTATGCTTATGATAGAGCTTGCTTTGCTGGTCATTCTGAGCTTTGAATCCATAAAAATGGTTGAGTATTTGTGGAGTTATGCTGTTTTAAAGTTTGATGTCCATTTATGTTTTCACATGATTCATCCATGATAGCCCGATTTAGGATAAATGCTTGCTGTTTTGATGTTCTACATGATTAGACGTTTCGATTGGTATATGGCTTGCATGATTTCGTGAAAATTCGTTCGGGTGTGTGTGTTGGGGTTGCTGTTCTGTCATCTTCTTCATGCTGAAATCGCGTACTCGCCTAGCGAGTAAACTGCTCGCCTAGCGAAGGCGAGGAAGATGATCGCTCGCCTAGCGAAGCTTCCAGCTCGCCTAGCGAACGTCTCCAGTTGAAACGCGCCGTTTCACAAGAGGCGCTAAATTCAAATATTTCATTAAACCATTTTCATTTTCAACATTTATCTCATTTTTGTCACACATCTTTGAAAAATCATATCTCCATCTTTTTTAACCCAAATTGAATGGGATTTTTTGCAGTAGCTTCATCATGATCTCTACTTTTTTATCATAATTTTTCCAGAATTTTGTGATCAATGGTTTTTGATTGGTATTAGGGTTTGTGACATGTGCTCATATTTTGTACACTTTGCCAAAACATTTGTGAAATGGTGATGCTTTGTCCAATGGCTCCCAAATTTTTTGTGCTTGAACCAGACACACTCATGGTGATTTTGGTGTAGAGTTGGTGAATTTATCATTGCTGGTTTGTGAGTTATGATTTTTTGAATTAGGGTGTGACAGTTTGTGTCACACCATTGATGTGCAACTTCATGATTTTTGATACCATGCTTCTTGAACTCTAATTGATCTGAATTTTTGCATGAACCTACTCCAGTATGTCTAGTTTACATGTGATTTTTCTTGGATTTGTTTATGACATTTTCCAATTGTTTGAGATTTTTGTCCCCTGTTTGGTCAAAATGCTGACCTTGTGTGACACGTGTGTCCATTTCATTTGTGAAATTCTCATACTTTATTAGATGAACATGAAATTTTACATGAGATAACTAGACATCCTCATCTTTGCCATGGTTTTGATCCCATTCATTTATCATACACCATTTCTAACTTATGATTTTTCTAAGTTGATACTTGTTTGGTTGACCTCTTTAGGCATGTTCAAAATTGCTTTGACTTTCTGATTTTCATTGACTGCCTTCCACTTGCCCAAATGGGATGAAATTTGACATGCTTACCATGCTGTGGGTTGTGATTGATCATGATTTATTTGATGATTTTTGGAAATGTTTAAGATTGCTTTTGAGTTGAGTCCTGCTGTTGACTTCTATGAGCTTCTGTTTGCCATGTCTTGGCCTAATTTGTTCATGAAATGATGATGATGATTGATATGGATGTGAACCCAATTGGTTGTGTTTCTTAATGGTTTGAACATGATTTTGGATACTTACCCCTTGCTGTTTGGACTTTCTCATTCATTTTTGACCCTAGGCTTGTCCTAGTGGTCCCGTTACTCACCTTTGAGTTTGTGATTTCAGGTTGACCAACAAATGGCCATTGAGACCAATTCTTTTGATTGAGCTTACTCAAGTATCATTGTCTAACCTCTTTGTTTTGTAGGTGGCTTGGCTCACATGCCATAAGCCTTGTGCCCTGCACATCCTTGTGCCCCCTAATTGACTGTTGGTGTCTGTTTCTGTTTATTTTGTTTGAAGTTGCATACTAACATCTGCTTGACTGTTTCAGGTACTTTAGTTGCTTAGTTCCTTGTGAACTTTTTGCTTTACTTTGCTTGTATAAGCAACTTGCATTGAGGTATGTCTCTTTTACTCCATGTAGTCTGGAAGACCTGGCCTGTTACTTGGCCAGGCAACTGTCTGAAGTCCTCCTTAAGAGGCAATGTTTGTGGATGTTTAATTTTGTCCTTGCATAGAGTCAAAGTCCTCCTAAGTGAAGAGGCAATTGGTGGAAGGTAGGGATATGCAATCTATCCCCCACTATTCAGTGTGTCATCTGTTTTGCTCACACCACTGTGTTGATGCATTGTAGATACAAACCCAAGATCTTGTACAATTGTACAGTTGAGTCAGTTTTAAATGTGTAGAAGGGTTCCCACTTTCTGAACCCACACATTCTTGTCTTGAGCTCTCCCTGGCCAGGGATAAGAGCTGTGAGGTCTCATCCTCACTTCATCCTGTCATCTGCTTCACCTTAGCCCCTCGATGGCAAGGTTAAGAGCACCTTTTACCCTATTCCAGTTGGCCCTAGTGCCTAACCTTTTGCTTGAGCCTCTTGTATGCATATAGAGTGTGCTTCTTGTGATTGTGATTGCCTGTTTGCTTTGCCTCTCTAGGTTTAGCTTAGTCTTGCCCTTGTGCAATATAGGTTGTGCTTGACTTGCCCTTGCGCAAAGTCAAGTCTGTGTGGCTTGCTTCCTGTGTGAGCCATGTTTAGAGTTGTTAAGCCGAACTACGGCAACTCTGATTCTCACGTTCAGGTGAGATACGTAGGCACGAGATGCGATGTCTTGTCGAGTTTGACTAACCACTAACATCTAATTCTCTTCTCTCACCCCTGTTGTGATTGAGATATCCCCTTTCTCTTGCCCTAGTTGCAATCGAGACCTTGCTCTTTCCTGTGTCTGTTTAGGATAGGTTGGCCCTCGTGCCATCTAGCTAGAAACCATAACTTAGGGTTGATTTTGCATGACAACATCTAGGCTCGAGTCGTAGTCTCCCTAGAGTTGTGTCCCCCTCTGTTATCTGGTTAGGCTAGTCCTTTGTCCCTGCGTAGGGGAACTACATCGCCCTGATCTTCATACCAGATGAAGTATGTAGGCAGGAGATTGAGCTGATCTCTCCGGGCGCCCTTTTTTTCTTTTTTGTGTGAGTTGTCTGACGATTGCTAGGCTCGAGTGCCTGACTCCTTAGCAATTTGTTGTCTGTTTGTTTGAGTGTGTGCTTGACAGTTATAGGCTCGAGTCCCCGACTCCCCATTAACTTGTCGTGTTGTTGTGTGCTTGGAAGCCGATGTAAGTCCATCGAGTGGCATTTGGGTTCCAGTGTGTGTGTGTTTTGGTTCGGATGCTGACGTAATTCCATTAAGTGGTAGTCGGGCTTCATGTTTGCCACCTTATTGTGTGTAGTTGTTGTTTAGCATGTGTCAGCCGAGCTACGAATGCTCTGATTCTTCTCTCGTCCGAGAAGATACGTATGCATAGGATGCGACATCCTAGCGAGCATGTGTCGTTTCCCCAGTCCGAACTACTTCGACTCTGATGTCTATGCCTGATAGACTAAGTAGGCCCAGGATGCGACATCCTGCCGAGTCGGTTTCAGTCAGTTTTCTTTTGTCTCTTTCAGCCAGTGTGTGTGAGTACTTGAGCAGTGTTTTAGCAACCAATTTTCCTTTCTAGTGTGCGTGGATCCCGTAGAGTACTACGGATGCGTAGGGGTGCTAATACCTTCCCTTCGCATAACCGACTCCCGAACCCATACTCTTTGGTCGCGAGACCATGTTCTTTCCCAGGTTTACTCTGAGCGTTTCCTTTCCCTCTTTTGGGATAAATAACGCACGGTGGCGGCTCTGTTGTTCTTCTTTTCCCGCCGGTTTTTCGCGCGATGCGACACCCTGAAGGGAACTCAACTGCACAGAATCACCTCTGCCTCACATAAACCCTAAAGATCGTTTTGTAAACCTCACGGGTGCAACTCAATTTCAATCAAGCACTCCAATTAGGTTTTCCCTATATCCATCATCTTTATGCCTTTAATTTGAATGCTCTAAATGTATGAGGTATTATGGGTGAATTTGATACCCTGTTGATGCATGTCTTTTTTGTGAATTTTAATAGCATGATTCATGTGGTTACATTTTGATTTGGGGGCAACCCTTGATTACCCTATTTTTTTGTCTCTAACCTGTTTGTTGAGTTTTTGTGAGGGCTCACATGACTTTTGCAGGGATAACTTGCGTGGTTTTCCACTTTATTTGTGGGATACCCCCTGGAGGTTTCATTCCGATTACCTGTACTGACTCACTTTCTTTGATGGTGTTTAGCTTGGAAGGATCCCTGGGTTTCCCATTCCTCTAACTGCTGTTACTTCGGATCTTTATCCGCGTGGTACTTTTACATTTTTCCCGCATTTTACTGCTTTCCTAGCTGGAAGACCTCGATAGGAGGCAATGTTTTTGTGTGTTTTTTTTACAGGTTCCTTCGTAAAGGACTGCCTTTTTGCATGAGTTCACCAAACCCTAACCCTTCATTGATTTTTCTTCTCCTAAACACACGTTTACTCCTTCTACTACAGGTGAGTAAGTCTCCAAAGGTCGAGCATCCGGTAGATTGCGTAGTAACGTCGTTCGTCCAAAACCCACTCCATAACCCCGTAGTTAGCCGAACTACGGCTTGCTCTGATTCTCATTCCAGATGAGATACGTAGGCATAAGACGCGATGTCTTAGCGAGCACACATCCCCCAACCCATAGGTCAGCCGAGCTACGAAGACTCTGATTCTCATATTCAGATGAGATACGTATGCAGTGGATGCGAAATCCGCGTGAGTCATTTTCATTTAACCCTTTTTTCTGGTAAACAGCACAAGATAAACTCACACCCTTTAGACAAGAACTACAAAAGTGGACCCCGTAGAGTACTACAGATGCGTAGGGGTGCTAATACCTTCCCTTCGCATAACCGACTCTCGAACCCAAGATTTGGTTGCGAGACCCCGTCTTTTCCTTTCCTTTTTTAGGTTTACTTCGAGCGTTTCCTTTCCCTCCTTTGGGATGAATAACACACGGTGGCGACTCTTCTGTCATTTTCTTTCGCCGGTTGTTTTTTCGCGCACTGTATTTTTCAGGTTGCGACACTAGTCATAAGTGACATGTCCAAGCAATTAGACCTAGGTGTGTCACGCATGTCCCTATGGAGGCGCCAATTTGAATGGCGACACCATGTACAAAATGCATATGGGCGCCAGTTCATTTGGCTACCACATGCAAACATAATTTTCCATGCTCCAATTCATTTGCCTATAAATTCATCCACACCATCAACACTTATTCCACACCATCACTCACTACTTCTTCTAGAATTTCATCTGTAACAACTTCTTATAGTTTCATCTGCACCAACCACTTTCATCCCTGACAAAATGTCTATCCTCACAATGGACGAATCGCACAGAGGAATGGTTGCAAATATAGCAACTTATGTAAGCGTTTTATTGTTTTGCTATTTGTTTTAATAGAGTACCTTTTTATAACATATCAACTTAGTAAAAAAAATTATTCTTTCTTTTATAGGATGTTTCAAGGTTCCGTACTCGGGTCCACGAATATGTCCACATGGATCCGATGATTCAACCTTATGTTGAACTCGCCGGTTTTGGACATATAAGCAAAATTATGTCTTGGTCGATGGATAACAAATACATTCTTGCTTTATGCGAAAGATGGCGTCCCGACACACACACACACATTTTGGTTCCCAACCGTTGAGTGTATCATGACGTTAGAAGACGTCTACATGCTTTTGGGACTGCCCATTAAAGGTAAGGCTGTAAATGGTAAAACCAACTATGCAAATTCAATTTACATGGACCTCTTGGAGACTGATTTATTAGATGATAACTCAAGAGCTCAAGGTATACTCCTTTCACGCCTTAAGTTATACTATAACAGTTTATACTTAGATGAGTATTCTACCGAAGATGCTCGAATAATAAAAACTAGGTGTTACATTATGCTTTTAATTGGTTCTTTTTTATTTCCCGAAGGTAGTGGTTCTAGTATGCATATTATGTATTTACCTTTACTAAGACATGTAGATAGAATAGGAAGTTATAGTTGGGGATCTGCTTGTCTGACATATCTCTATAGCTCTTTATGTAAAAACTCACACAAAGACACATCTATCTTTTCTAGATGCGTTATTTTTCTCCAAGCATGGGGTTGGTCAAGACTACCGTCCCTAACACCCGTCAACAACAACCCTTTCACATTCCCGTATGCATAAAATTAAGTTGTTTAAATTGCTATATATTTACTTACTTCTTTAACGATTATTATCTCTAACTAATATTTTTACCTTTTTGGTGTAGATGCTCGGCATGTGGTATGAGTTTTAACCTCATTATTTAGTTAATTTATTAACTTCTTCTACCAAGATTATAATCCAAGTTACTTTCACATTTCAGTTCATTTGGCGTCCCTACCTAAATTTGGATAACAACCATGAGGTCAACGTTGTAGACGCGGCCGTATGGACTGCATGCACACTGATAATAAGATTCACAATTATGGAGATGCACAACAGTGATCGTGTGAAGTTGCAGTTCGGTATGCCCCAAAACATCCCAGATCCCCCAGCAAGCCTAGGAGAATGGAATCTGCGTAAAGTTAACGACCAATGGAACTTCAATCCATGGCAAAGCTTCGCAAGATCTGAGTGTCGCAAATGAAAGCTCCGCCATGATCATGTCTTAATTGACACAGTCATGCCAAATGAAGAAAAAACAAGTCGTACTTATATGGCTTGGTACAGATCGGTTGTTTTTCAGTTCATCGCCGAGGATATGTACTTGTACGACCCATGCCAACAAACTTACACACCATACACCTCAACATCTAACCCCCAACAACATTGTCAGGCCGGATACACACAACCCCCTATCTGTCAAACTTTCCATTCCACCAACACACAAACATACAACCAAAATATGCCATACACCCAACCCCAATACCAAGAGCATACCCCATACCACCACCAACAAATTGATCATCAACCTGAGACCCAACATCGCTTCGCACCCAACACATCACCCTACCAAAGTCGCCTTAGCTAGAACACCCAACGATCATTCAACACCAACCGCCCCTCCTCCTAACATAGCCAAGAAGCCCAAACCTCATAAAACAAAAACCTCGAACAACCCTATCTCTACCAAACATCCCAACAATTTTTCCAACCTTTCTTCAACGCATCATTCACACCCATGTCTCCCTTCAACCGTCTCGGTCGCCCATCAATGAGTCAAACACAGCCCATCTACTATGGCATGGTTCATGAACTCAGCTACGGCGGTACACCCTCTATGCATACTGAAGACTATGTCTATTTGTCTAACTATCTCAATAGGCCATCTCCTGTAGTTGGTGGTGACGCTTCTGGCCCCTCAGATGCTCAAACACCAGTGGTGAATCATCAACATGGGTTAGGGTAACGGGTTATGGTAGCTAGGGGATGTGGGACCGGAGGTCGATTAGGTGATCCCGATCATCACCATTAGGCTTTTTTGTGTAAACGAGAATTTTTATTAATATCAATTGGTCTTATTTCAAAATTATGTATCACGTAGACTGTTTAACAAAAAAAATTGCATTTTACACTGAGGTGTCAATCCAATTGGCGCCTCCTCTCAAGTGATACACATGGGCGCCAATTGGATTGGCTGCACCATCTGCCATAGCCAATCCAATTGGCGCTTCCATTGAATTTTTAAGAGGAGTCGCCAATTGGATTGGCGTCTCCTCCTAAAAGTGGGGTACTTTGGGAATTTTTTTGAAAACATGGTTATTTTGAGAATTTTCTTGAAAATCAGGGTTATTTTTGTAAAAAATTCCCTTAAATAAGTCATTTAGTCATTTGTTGTTTAGTAAAATATTATATCTTTTAAAAAAATAAAAAATTCTCTTACTAACAAGCGCCAAAACCAAACCCTGGAGGATAACATCCTTTATGTTTAGCAGCGCCAACAAGAGACAAACATGGTGTACAAATTGGAGTTACTTGATCCCCAACATTTATCGGATGAGATATGGGAGGCGCTCATTCCAAATAACTTCAAGATGCCATTGTTGGTTAAGTTCGACATGCGCAACTAACTGTATGAACATGTTGCCTCCATTAACACTCAAATGGTCGGAACATGCAGAGAGTTTATTACCCTACTTTTTCCCGATATTTCCTAGAAAGTCGATTGTATGACTCTTCATTTTAAGGAATCCTCAAAAGATTGGATATTTTTCTTGTTAGAAAACTCCATTGTTTTTTGTCTTTATTGAATTCTTTGTTAAGACTATTCAAAGCCTTTTGCATGGATGACTTTCTTGTAAGAAAGCTCTCGAGTTTTTTTTCTTGGATGAATTCCTTGCTAGGGATCTCCAAAAAATTTGATTGGTTGAATTTCTTGTTAAAAATCTCCAAAGTCCTCATGTATATTCTAAAGTGTCGCATATCATCTCTAACAAGTTGATAGAACATACGTTGAATATTCCCCAATGTCTTTTCTTCAGCAAATTGTCATCCCTAGTAAGTCCTCGCCCTCATTGTCCTTTTCATTTCCTATGGATAACCGTTCCATATATTTCCATTATTCCCCACAGACTCGCCTTTCATTCTTCATCCATCATTAAATCTTATGCTAGGGTTCATCTCATACCCATCGTATCTCTAGCAAACCAAAAAAAAAAGAGTCCTTCATACATTCACAACATATCATTTTATTTCATTTCATCAAGGGACAAAATTTGGGTCCTTTAGTATTTAACTATCTCTCACCCCAAGCATATGAAGAGTGCCACACTTCATATTATATGGTCAAAGATACTTAAATAGGGGCAGTTGCCAGACCCCAAATTTTCCCTTCATTCAATAAATCGATGCATTCATCATGACATTCACATCATTTGCATAGCTAACATACATTTCATCCCGCATAATGCTTAAAATGTCGACCAAAATAAATTTGCGGTTCTACAGACAGGCCTGTTGAATCAATTTTCAAATGTACATAAAGTTAGCAGACAAAAAATTTCAAGATCAAGTTTGCAATTGTCAGTTTTATTGATCTACGATTTGCGTAGTTTAACTTGATGTGCTCGTTTTATTTTTCGACTTCGTTTGCATTCGCATGTTAATCATCCCGAGTCTTCTCAACCGAACTATTTTTACTTCAAAATTTGATATTTTCCTATCTTTTTTCCAGAAGTTTATTTCGCGTATATCATTTTAGTGCATTAATTTTATTCTTTCGAGCATCATTTATGCTCGATTTTATTCATTTTATTTCCTTTTATTTTTGTATTTTTATCTAGGTGTTCAGAAAAAATAAATAGGATTAATCGTATTTTTGGTTTAATTTTATCTTATTTATTTAAATTTGTTTGACTTTATTGCATTTAAATGTTTTAGACTCATTTCACACTCAAAATATCTAAGGAAGGGCGATTTTGACATTTGAATAAAATAAGTAACTCTAGTAGTCTCATATAAATATTAAATGATGTTGAAAGTGAGAGGAGGAGACCACGCGGTTGATTCCAAGAGATGAAAATTTTACGAAAATAACCCACTTTTTCAAGGAAATTCCCAAAATACCCCTGGTTTCAAAAAAAATTCAAAACTACCCCACTTTTAGGAAGAGTCGGCAATTGAATTAGAGACTCCTCTTAAAAATTGAATGGAGGTGCCAATTGGATTGGCTAGAGCAGATGCCCTAGCCAATCCAATTGGTGCCCCTGTGTAGGGTTTAAGAGGAGGCGCCAATTCAATTGGAGACTCCTCCTAAAATGCAATTTTTTTTGGTAAATGGTATACGTGATAGATAAATTTGATATAGGATCACTTGATATTAATAAAATTTGCCGTTTACACAAAGAAACCTAATGGTGATGACCGGGATCACCTAACCGACCTCTGGTCCCATATCCTCTAGCTACCCTAACCCGTGACCCTAACCCACGTTGACGATTCGGTACCGGTGTTTGAGCATCTGAGGGGCCAAGAGTGTCACTACCAACTACAGGAGAAGGTCTGTTGAGGTAGTCAGACAAGTCGGCATAGTCTTCAGTATGCATCAATGTTGTACCGTCCTAGCTGAGCTCATGACCCATGCCAGAGAAGTTGGGATGTGGTTGACTCATTGATGGGCGACTGGGACGGTTGAAGGGAGGCATGGGTGTGAACGATGCGTCGAGGAAAGGTTGGAAAGGTTGTTGGCGTCTTTGGTAGAGATAGGGTTGTTGGATATTTTGGTTTTGTGAGGTTTGGGCTTCTTGGCTACGGTAGGAGGAGGGGCGGTTGGTGTTGAATGATCGTTGGGTGTTCTGGCTTAGGTGACTTTGGTAGGGTGATGGGGTGGGCGCGAAGCGATGTTAAGTCTCAGGTTGATGGTCAATTTGTTGGTGGTGGTATGGGGTATGCTCTTGGTATTGGGGTTGGGTGTATGGAATGTTTTGGTTGTATGTTTGTGTGTTGGTTGAACGGAACGTTTGACAGACAGGGGGTTGTGTGTATCTGGTCTGACACTGTTGTTAGGGGTTTGATGTTGAGGTGTCAGGTGTGTAAGTCATCTGGTGTGGGTCGTACAAGTACATATCCTCGGCGATGAACTGAAAACCAACCGCTCTGTACCAAGCCATATAAGTACGACTTGGTCTTTCTTCAGTTGGTATGACTGCGTCAATTAACACATGGTCATGACGGTGGTTCCATTTGCGACACTCCGATCTTGCGAATCTTTACCATGGATTGAAGTTCCATTGGTCGCTTACTTTGCGCAAATGCCATTCTCCTAGGCTAGCTGGGGGATTTGGGATATTTTGGGGCATACCGAACTGCAGCTTCACACGATCACTGTTGTGCATCTCCACAGTTGTGAACGGTATTATCGGTGTGCATGTAGTCCATACGGCCGCGTCTTCAGCGTTGACTTGATGGTCATGATCCAAATTAAGGCATGGACGCCAAATAAACTGAAATGTAAAAGAAGATTGGATTATAGTCAAGGTAGAAGAAGTTAACAAAATATAACGAAATAATTAAGTTATTTTCCTTACGTCTGTCGATCGAAGGTGATCCAACAACTTGCGATACTAAGTAATACAGTGTCTTGGACATCTGTTGTAACTCATACCACGTGCAGACCATCTACACCAAAAAGTCAAAAAATATTAGTTAGAGGTAATAATCTTTAAAGAAGTAAGTAAAGATATAGCAATTTAAACAACTTACTTTTGTGCATACGGAAATGTGAAAGGGTTGTTATTGACGGGTGCTAGACACGGTAGTCTTGACCAACCCTATGCTTGTAGCAAAACAGCACATCCAGAAAATGTAGATGTGTCTTTTTGTGAGTTTTTGCACAAGGAGCTATAGAGATAGGCTAGACAAGCAGATCCCCAACTGTAACTTCCTATTCTATCTACATGTCTAAGTAGAGGTAAATGCATAATATGCATTCTAGAACCACTACCTTCGGGAAATAAAAACGAGCCAATTAACAGCATAATGTAACACCTAGTTTTTATTATTCAAGCATCTTCGATAGAATGCTCATCTAAGTATAAACCATTATATTACGAATTAAGGCGTGAGAGTATTATACCTTGACCTCTTGCGTTATCATCTAACAAATCAGTCTCCAAGAGATCCATGCAAATTGAATTTGCATAGTTGGTTTTATCATTAACAACCTTACCTTCAATGGGTAGTCCCAAAAGCATGTAGACATCTTCTAACGTCACGGTACACTCACCGGTTGGGAACCAAAATGTGTGTGTCTCTGGTCTCCATCTTTCGTATAAAGCTAGAATGAATTTGTTATCTATGGACCAAGACAAAATCTTGCTTATATGACCAAAATCGGCGAGTTCAACATAAGGTTGAATCATCGGGTCCATATGGACATATTTATGGACCCGAGTTCGGAGCCTTGATACATCCTATAAAAGAAAGAACAAAAAACTTGAATAAGTTGGTATGTTAAAATAAAAGGGGGTTGGTGAAGATGAAAGATAAAAAGTTAACAAAAGAAAAAACTTACATATGTTGCGATGTTTACAACCGTTCCTCTATGTGATTCGCCCATTGTTAGGGTAGACATTTTGTCGGGGGGTTGGTGTAGATGAAACTACAAGAAGTTATTGCAGATGAAATTATAGAAGAAGTATTGTAGAAGAAGTAGTGAGAGTGATGGTGTGGAAGAAGTGTTGATGGAGTGGATGTATTTATAGGCAAATGGATGGGAGCATGAAAAGTTGTGCTTGCATGGTGTCTCCACTTGAATTGGTGACCATGTACAACCTTTAAGAGGGGTCGCCATTCAAATTGGCAAATCCATAGGGACATGCATGTAAGACCTAGGTCTGATTGCTTGGTTTCGAGGTCTGAATGCATGCTTTGACAAGGTGTTTCCACTTGAATTGGCGCCCATGTGCAAGGAATGAGTGGGGACGCCAATTCATTTGGAGTGTGTGTCTGCATGTATGACACGTGGTTGTCCTCTCTCTTGCATGCTGAACATGTCACTTCTTAGTAGCTTGCATGGTTGAGACATCATTTCGGAGTAGCTTGCATGTGCGACATGTCATTTCGGAGTAGCTTGCATGTGCGACACGTCACTTCGAACTAGATAGCATGTGAGACACTTCACTCCTCTATTTAAGTGTCTTACTATCAACATCCAAGACACTTCACTCACATTCATCTGCAGTAAGAAAATAGTTTTCATCTGCACAATGTCATCTTCATCATTATACAGTGTCAACGTTCACTGCAACGGTGAAACATACGAGTCTGAGCTATATGGTTTTTGTTTTTGAAACACCGATGCCATTAGACTCACAATCAAGAGAAATGCAACCTTCTTGCATTTGAAAAAAAGAATACAATCATGTATAGGATCGGGTATTGTGTCAAAGATCACATATCAAAATCCAATATTTTTTTAGAATAGTCAATGCAAGTATTTCCCCCTTAAGGCACGAGACGATGAAGATGTTGAATACGTGTTTGTTACTCTTCAACCATGTATACCATCTCAACAGTCTCAACTAACCAGTCAGGATGAATCTGGTGAAGATGATCCACAATGGTCAGATGACGTCAACCCAGAAGTAGAAGCAGAAGTGGACGTCGTTGATGAAGAAGAAGAGGAGACCGAGATACAGGTTGATCACATGCTGAACAACGACGATGAAGATGATGATCAACCACCACCAATACCTCATAGTCATGTCTATAATCCGCCTCAACATATGACAAATATGGATCTTCACGATGATGAAACATCCAACAGTGTTTTCTATAATCCGTATCCGAGATCAGAAGGCGAATTAAAGGTGGGAGACATGTTTCGTACCAAAGAAGAATGTGTTCTGGCTATCAAAAAATTCCACATGAACAACTCTGCTGATTTTACAGTAAAACGCACTGATTCTAGAAGGTATGTTATCGAATGTTGTAACATGCTTTGTAAGTTTCGTTTGGCTGCGTCTTACAAGAAGAAAAACGACTCTTGGGAGATCGCTTCAATAAACCCACCTCACAGTTGCATTGCAACTAACGTTGAACAAGATCACCGTAAACTAAGTGCAACGTTGATATGTCAAGACATTCTGTCGTTGGTTAATAAAGACCCATCAGTGAAGGTGAGTATAATTATATCCCATATCAGATCAACATATAGTTATACTCCATCTTACAAGAAAGCCTGGATTGCGAGGATAAAGGTTGTTGAACAAGTTTTTGGCAACTGGGAGGATTCATACAAGGAATTGCCACGGTTTTTGTGGGCACTAAAAACATATGTCCCAAGAACTGTGGCAATTATGGAGACATTTCCAGCGATGATGCCAAACGGAACCTGTGCTACAGGTAATAGAATCTTTCACCGTCTCTTTTGGGCATTTGACCCGTGCATCAAAGGTTTCCCATTCTGCAAATCTATTATTCAAATTGATGGCACTTGGTTATACGGAAAATACAAGGGTACTTTGCTCATGGTGGTTGCATAAGACGGCAACAACAATGTATTTCCCATTGCCTTTGCTCTTGTTGAAGGTGAAATGGCTGGTGGATGGGGTTTCTTTCTTCGACATCTCAGAACGCATGTGGCTCCACAAGCCAATCTCTGTTTGATTTCTGATAGACATGCTGCCATTGAGAGTGCCTACAACAACCATGACAACGGATGGCATGACCCTCCTTATACCCATGTCTATTGCATTAGACGCATTGCGCAAAACTTCATGCATGCTATAAAAGATAAGAATCTTCGCAAGAAGGTGGTGAATGTTGGGTATGCTCTAACTCAGCCGTCATTTCAATATTATCATGATGAAATTAGACTGTCTAATGAAGACGCAGGGAGATGGCTAAGTAACATACCAGTAGAGCAATGGACAAGGGCATTTGATAGAGGTTGTCGATGGGGGCACATGACAACAAACCTTGTGGAATGCATGAACGGGGTATTCAAAGGAATTCGAAATTTGCCGATAACCGCCTTGGTAAGATCAACCTATTATAGGTTGGCTTCTACGTTCGCAACTAGAGGTGAAAGATGGAGTGCGGTGTTAATATTGGGGCAAGTATTCAGTGAGTGTTGCATGAAGGTCATGAAAGAGGAGAGCATCAAAGATAGCACACACGCTGTAACAATGTTTGACCGTCATAGGAAAAATTTTAGCGTCCAAGAAACAATGGACCACAACGAGGGGAGACAAAATTTAGCCTACGCTGTTAGACTAAACAAAAGTTGGTGCGGTTGTGGAAAATTTTAGGCCTTCCGCATACCTTTCTCCCATGTCATTGCAACATGCGCTTATACTCATCAAGATGCTTACAGCCATTTATCTGATGTGTACAAGGTTGACACTGTCATGAATGTATATAATCAAAGCTTCTCAGTACTACCAATGGAGGATTACTGGCTTCCAGATGAAGGTGATATTGTTTGGCACAATGACGAGACGCGTAGAAAGAAAAAAGGAAGGCCAAAAAACACACGTATCAGAATAGAGATGGATTCCACAAATAAAATGATAAGATTATGTAGTATCTATCGTTAACCAGGACACAACAAGAACAACTGTCCCAATCGAGGAGCATCATCTAGGTCTTAAGATTTTTGTAACATTGTATTTTTGTAACCTTCAATCATTATATATCATTAAGTTTTTGTTACAACGAGGTTCACAACAAACATCAGTACAAAATAAGCTATCTGAAAATAAAAATATTTCTAACTGATTACAACAATCAAATTGATGTCGTCTCGACCGAACATCATTTCCTTAGCATCCTTATCAGGCTTCATTCGCACCCAACCAAAGATACTATCAAGTCTCTCAATACTTCTAATTTTTTTCCCTTCTGGTATTTTCCCATCTAACCAACGAACCAGCTCCCTCTTCAGTTGATCGAACATAGTGATGTTCCAGAACAACATCAGCATCTGAGGTTTGTCTCTCGCATAAATCACCTTTTCGTATCGGCGACGAACACCAAACATGATTGCCAAATGATTATATGAGATGTGGAACAATTACTCATACAACGCATCTATTTATAACACAAAAATTGCATTTTATGAGGAGTCTCCAATTGAATTGGCGCCTCCTCTTAAACCCTACACAGGGGCGCCAATTGGATTGGCTAGGGAACCTGCCCTAACCAATCCAATTGGCGCCTCCATTCAAGTTTTAAGAGGAGTCTCCAATTCAATTTGCGACTCCTCCTAAAAGTGGGGTAGTTTGGGATTTTTTTTGAAACCAGGGGTATTTTGGGAATTTCCTTGAAAAAATGGGTTATTTTTGTAAAATTTTCCCAAGACATTGGTTATTTCTTTTTTTTTTTGAAATTGAAATAAGAATTGGGGGTTTTTCAGAAAGAGGAAGAGCAAAGAAACTTTGTTTTTTTCATTTTTGTTCTCTTCTTCTTCAAGAATCTTTTTACCCTCTACAACTTGCATCATCACCTCCACCTCCCTACCCATGTGTAAACCTCTGTGCTAAACGCCATAACCCAAATCTCCGCCTCACATCGCCTTTACCTCTTCATAAAAACCACCACCGAACCTCATGAAACACAACTCAAAACCTTCATGAACAAAACTCTATCACCAAACAACTTTCTAACCACTACCACTTCAAACTAAACCACACAGCCAAGACAACTTTCGAGTTGTACCTCACTTATACCACCGAAAAACACCAACAAATCTCACCACTCACACCCATCATACTGAACTCCATCACCGTTAACAACCCTCCACGATACTCACCGTCGGTCACCACACGAGCAACACGACATTTTGCATGTAAGTAGAACCACACAAACTTGAGGTATCGATTCTCATCTTGTGTATTTCGAATCGTCCATTGATTGTTTGGTCGTTTCTTTTTCATGGAAGAGGACGAGCAGTGTTTTTTTGTTTGGGTGGAAGATTTTCGCTTCCAATTTATTGTGTTCTGATGCTTTGATATATCTATTGCTTTTGTTTTGCATTTGCGTTTTATGATAAATGATGAACAATGCTCTTGTTCATGTTATAGCACGTTTAGAAATGACGAACAATGCTCTTGTTTATGTTGGAGCCCGCGTTTTTCTTCCTGAAGTTTGAATTAGTTTGTGCTTGCATTTGCATTGATGTATATGTGCCTTAAGACTTTCTTTTGTTCTATTTTACTATTATTATTTTTATTATTTACTTTAACTAGTAAGATATTTTTATTATCTGAATTTTGTTTATTGATGTAAGTAAAAAATATTGTTGTTTTTGGGCTTGTCTCTAACACTTGGTTTAAGCCCATGTAGCTCTTTCTTATTACATTGCATGGTGGATTATATTGTTTTTTATGTTTATTTTAAACTGTATTTTTATTTCGATTGTGATGATCATCGTTAAGGGTTAGAATTTTATTGGAGCTTTCTTGGTTTGCGTGCGGTATTTTCAAGTTGGTTGTCGTTATATTTCGATTCAATTTCGTATACGCTTCTGTTGGTTTAGCATAGCGGTAATCAGAACTTTTTACCAATTAGTGCTTCGACATGCAACTTGTTCTTTCACAATGTTATATTTTGATTTTATTTGCGATGAGCGCATTGTGTGTTAGAAATTTGTAATTCAATTTGTGTTGAGATATAACGATCCAACTTCGTTACATTTAAATCGAACTTAAATCCTACTTTTGGTAGCTTTATACATCTTCCCATTACACGATATTGATTCACGTCTTCGCGTCATGATTGTGATATGTGCACATTTCATTTTACTTTACTCTTTTGATTTAATTACAATGAATGTGTGTTGTAAATATTATGTATGCGCTTGTATCATTTTGCGTGCTTTGTACATTTTTGATTCGATTTACTTTGTGCCTTTAAGTTACACCTTGTACTAGAGTTCACATCATCATGCTAGAATTTGCACCAATTGTGATGCAATTTGCAACCTTTTGTCACTATTTTCACTTTCATTTATTCTTCAATCATCTTTTACCATCTATTCATATATATTCAAACCATTTTCAAAACCAAGTCAAAACAATATTAACCATTTCACAAATCATTTTTTATAGTAACACGACAAACCCTCGATCAACATCGAGTTTTTCTTCTCTGTTTATCCGAAGTGTGTAAAACTTGTTCTTGATAAAAACCAGTTGAAAAGGGAATGAGACTTTTACACTTTCCTGCTCCTCAAATGATTGAATGATTGGCTTACGATATATTGCTCGATCTCTCGTCATCCGAATAAAATATTTTAATCAAACTTGAATGAAAAGGGAATGAGAGGTTTACACTTTCCTGCTCCTTGAATAATCAAATGATTGGCTTATGTCATATTGTTCGATTATTTGTCTTCCGCTAATAATAATTTTCTCAATTAAAATTGGGCGAAAAGGGAATGGGAGGTTTACACTTTCTTGCTCCTCAAATAATCAAATGGCTGCTATCTGGAAGGTTCTTTAGGGTCTGAGACCTTTACTAAATTGCATGTCACACCGTCGTGACTGTCTTGGATTTTCTAGGCTTCTTCTGAACGGCCCAAAACATTTTTTAAAAACAAAAAACACTAGGATTTATTCATCCAATAAGTTTCTATTGGGCTTTTGCACTATATCTATATAGGTGAGGTTTTACTTTATTATGGTCGTTGTCTACCTCTCTCACGAGGACAACATTACTCTTATACTAAGACTACAAGGTATTTGAATAACATCTCTCCAGTCATGGAATTTGGTGAGACGAGCTTCAAAGCTCGTAATCTAGTGTTCATTTGAATTGTACTAATGTAAATATATTAAAAAATAAATGATCTTTAAAAATTAAAGAAAAAATATTTTTTATTCATAAATTTGTTATCATATATAATTTTTATTTAAAAATTAACTTTTTTTAAATTTAATTTGATTCGTTTCAAATATATTTTTTTAAAAATTGTTGATTTATAAATATCAACGACTTCCTTACATTAATACGTAAATATATATAAACGTTATCGTCAAGAATTGAACTTCAATCAACCATTAACACTTATTTAATTCAACTATCTATTATCATATCATTTGAGCTATTCCGTTCACCTAATTTCAAATATACTTACATATGTGCTCATGCACACACTTATTTAATATAAGAGAGAAATAAATTAAATTTTCAAAACTATATATATATATATATATATATATATATATATATATATATATATATATATATATATATATATATATATATATATATATATATATATATATATAT
Source organism: Lathyrus oleraceus (assembly GCF_024323335.1). Lineage (NCBI taxonomy): Eukaryota > Viridiplantae > Streptophyta > Magnoliopsida > Fabales > Fabaceae > Lathyrus > Lathyrus oleraceus. The sequence goes on from NC_066585.1 coordinate 192,798,232, forward strand.
ATATATATATATTATATATATATATATATATATATATATATATATATTATATATATATATATATATATATATATATATATATATATATATATATATATATATATATATATATATATATATATATATATATAAAGTTGTGTTTGGGACAAAAAGTTGTCCCGTGATTTATAGTGAGCAAATTTTTTTTATGTTTTTGTCATCTTCCTTGTCATATATTTTGTCATGTCCTATAATAAGTTTTTGCATCAGACAAAGTATAAAAGAAGTTCTCATGTCCAATCAAATGCACCATTAATGATAAGTAGTTAATTAATCATTTATTCATTCAATATTAATATTTTCAAATTATATTAATGTATAAAACAATATTAATATATAAAACAAAATTATTGAATATTGAATATTGAATATTCTTCTCCCAAAATATATTGTGTCTCTTTAATCACTATATCACCATCTCAGACACATTCATACCTTCGTCGCCTTTCTAACAATCACGTTCATCCCTATTACATTCATCTCCTTCATCATTACAACCATTCGCCAACTCAAAACCAAATTTTCCCCAATCACCATACTCAATCAAGAACAACAAATTTTTGTGCTTCACGCTCATACCCTAACACTTTTCATTTGTTAGAAATAATTCATTTTCAGTATTAGTAGTATTTGCTTTGTTAAGTTTAACCTTTCTAGTGTAGATTAGTAAATTGTCTATGTGGCATTATAATTTGTGTATATATAGTACTGTAGTTGTCAACAGTTGTATTCACTAAGTATTGTAGTGCCGTGTGTGGGTAACCGTTTTAGCATAGTAGTGAAAGTTTATTATTCTCTCTTCTCTCATCTTCATCTTCTTTATTTTGTGCACCAATAATTGGTATCTAGAGCTCCGGTTCAGATCCACAGGGAAACACGAGGAAACACGACTGAACGGTGAGGCGTTGTGTGATTGATTTTGTTTCTTGAGTTAGCGTTAAAAATTGGATTGGAATTGTAACAAAATCATATTTCTTGATTCTCCAAGATTGGGAAACACTAGTGTTTTGTGAGATCTGAATTTTGCACAAGGTTGAAGATGAACGGAGACGGTAATCTGAGTATCAAGCTTCTAGTGTTCGATGGTTAGAACCGGAACCGTTGGATGATTCAGATGTGTGTGTTGTTTGACGCTCAATATGTTCTTGATCTCGTCAACGACTGTTACATTCTGGTTGCACTTCTGATAAATGCAACAGATACGCAAAGAAATGCTCAACATGATTTGAGGAAGATGGATCATAAGGTGTTGTTCTACATCCATCAGTGTGTGGATGTGGACGTGTTTGAGAAAATAGTTGATTCAACAACGATGAAGGTTGTGTGGGACATACTGGTACGGTGCTACGGTGGTGATGCATCAGTGAAGAAGGTAAAGATTTAGTATTTACATAAGCAGTATGAGAATCCCAGTATTAAGAACAATGAGAAGGTACCTAACTACATCTCTAAAGTGATTATGATCACAAATGGGATGAAATCGCGTGGAGAAACATTCTCTGAAGATAGTATCATTGAGAAGGTACTTAGATCTCTTACTCCTCGGTTTGATTACATTATTGTAGCAATTGAACATTCTAAGGATCTGAGCATCATGAGAATAGAAGAGCTGCAAATCAGTCTAGAGGTGCAAGAGTTGCATCTGACTAAAAGAACCTCTGAGAGAGAGGTAGGGCATGCTCTGAAAGCTTCTTTTGTCAAGAAGGACCAGAATTAGTCTTTGTTAGAGGCCAAGAAAATACATGGTAGTCTTTGCGAATGACTGTTAGTCAAACAAGGAAAGGGAGTCAGAAGAAGAAAACATAGCTAGAGGAGATTATGATGATGAACCTGTGTTATTGATGGCTTATAAATCTGATGATGATGAACCTGTGCGATTGACGTTTTCTGATTTTGAAGGAGACTCTGAATATGAGTCAGAGTCAGAAGATGACTCTGAATCTGAAGTCGAGTCTAATTTTGAATATGAGTAAGAATTTGAAGGTTCTGAAGAAGAGTCAGAATATGAGGGTTCTAAAGATGAGTCAGAGTTAGAAGATGACTCTAAAGATAAAGATGAGTCAGACTCTGAAAGTGACTATGAAGATGAAGAAGACTCTGAAGGCAAGTCTGATTCTGAAGGTGAATCTGATTCTGATGATGATCCAGAATCTGGAGGTAATCAAATCTTTGAAGGTGGAGCCTTTGAAGGTGGTCCAACTTCTGAGGGCGGTCAAGCATCCGATAATGTTCTAGAATCAGAAGGGGATTCTAAACAAGTTTAGAGATCATAAAGAATCATAAACATCCCAAGAAAGTTTGTAGAGTTTGATATGCTGCAAGATACTGAAATAGACTCTGAAGGAGAAGTCATCCAGTGTGCCATGTTAGTAGACTTTGAACCACTCAGTGTTGAAGAAGTGCTCAATAAGAAAGTGTGGTTGAAGGCCATGAAAAATGAACTTGAGCTTCTAAAATGATTTGACCTGCTAAATTGTAAGGTTGTTGTCACACCGTAAAAAAAATTACAAATTGGATTCTGATTCTAAAGGTGATGATGTAGATGCCACAACTTTTAAGCAGTTGGTTGACTCTCTAAGGTATTTATGCAACGCCAAACCTAACATTTACTATATAGTTGGAATGGTTAGTAGGTTTATGTGTAAACCGAAGTGGTCTCATTACCAAGTTGTTGTCAGGATTTTGAGGTATATTAAGGGGACTCTGAAGTATGAAGTTTTATTCTCTTCTGGTGAAAAAGTTAAGTCAAAACCGATGTATTACTCGGACTCTGATTGATGTGGAGACGGAGTTGACAGAAGAATTACTTCTGGATATTTGTTTAAGTATCTGGGAATTCCTATTGCTTGGTATTCCAAGAAGCAGTCAGTTGTTGCTTTGTCAACCTATGAAGCATAAGATATTTCAGGTGTTGTGATTGCATGTCAAGCTATTTGGCTTTTGAATTTACTGCAGGATATGAAGATCAAGGTAAACAAGCCTCTGAAGTTGATGATTGATAACAAGTTTGCAATCAATCTTTCTAAGAAACCAGTGTTGCATGGGAGAAGCAAGCATTTTGAGACTAAGTGTCATTTTCTGAGAAGTCAAGTTCATAATGGAGTGCTAGAAATTATGCATTATAGCACCCAGAAGCAACTGACAGATGTTCTGACGAAAGCGATCAAGACTGATCAGTTTTTCCACTTGAGGAATGGAATTGTTGTTGTTAATTTTGATTAGCTGAATATGAATTAAGGGATGGTGTTAGAAGTAATTCATCTTCAGCATTATTAGTATTTGTTTTGTTAAGCTTAACCTAGCTAGTGTAGGTTAGCATGTTGTTTATGTGGCATTATTATTTGTGTGTATATAGTACTGTGGCTGTCAACAATTGTATCCGCTGAGTATTGTAGTGCAGTATGTGTGCAACCATTTTGCTGTAACCGTTTTAGCAGAGTAGTGGAAGTTTGTTATTCTCTCTTCTCTCTTTTCTTTCATCTTCATCTTCTTCATCTTGTGCACCAACATTATTCACCCAGCAACACAATACCAGAAATTCAGAAACCATATGCATTCTTCCTCAACCAAGAATCCTAAACCTCCTTGATCTCACCTTTTAAATACCAAAACCTAGTGACAAATTGTGAGTGCCTGTGATGAATCTGAATGAACATGGGTAAATGTTACTAAAACAATTACCATTAGATTTAAAGAGATTATAAGAACGAGCCTCAAAGAGATTCATCTTGCTGACATATAAATTTCTAGATTCGAGATTCATATGAAAACAAGAAACCCCTTGCTGACACAAATGACCCTTATTTATTTCCTGACTCAATAATCAAACTAAAAGAGAAAGAGGAGTGACAAGAGAATGAGATTTTTATGATTGTGATATATTGAAGGAGCTAGAAGTTTTTCTTTAATAAAAAAAATCAAAAAATAAAGTGAAATTCAATCCGAAGGGGCAATGAAAGTTAGAGCATCTCTAATGGATTCAAACTATTTTTGAGTTCTTTGTGGGATTCATTAAACCACATCATCTCGAAGTAACTCATCTAATTTCCCTTCTAATGGTGCAACTTTAAAAAACTCATATTGGATCCCACAATTTTATCTCATATATTAAAATTTAATTTATACTAAATTTTATTTTAACTTAAAATATTAATTTAAATTATTTAAATCAATATTAATGCGAAATAAAATAGTTAAACAAATCTAATTATATTTAAACTATAATAATAACTAAAGTAAAAGATCATTATTAAATTGTTAAAGTAAAATTAACATTTATAAAAAAATAAATCATTTATAAAATTATTAATATAAAATAAAATAAATATGTAAATCATTTATAAGGAAATAAATTGTTAAAGAAAAACATTGAAAAAAAGCAGCATAATATGTTAGTTTTAATATTAATTTATTACTTGTGTTAATTTTTACATAGGGTGCAACATTGTCCAACTACGTGTCAGAGTGCAGAGATATGTGCAGGAAGTAGGGATGCGGTATGGAGTGACTTGCGATGTGAATAACGTGTCGCAAAGTTGAATACATGTCATAATTTTGTCATGTGATTTCTATTTCACAGTTTTGATTTTTTAATAAAAAAATATTTTTTATAAAATAATTAATAATTATATTTCAAAAAGTAATTAATAAAATAAAATTATATTTTTTTTTCAAAAAATAATTCTAAATATGAAAATTTATAAAAATTCAATTAAAATTTATTAACAAAATACAAAAATTAAAAAGTGGAATAAGAGTATAAATACTCAACAAATATAAGAAAATCAATCATCGACATCAATCTCATCTTCTTCTTCTTCTTCATCCTTCTCATTTACCGCTCCTTGACCATCAACTATTCTAAATTTGTCATTTCTATCAAATCATTGATTTTTATGCATTGTACCATATGTTTGGTTCCTTTGTGAGAACGTATATTATCGCATTTACTCCTCCAACTCAATTATCTTTTCTTCATTTCTTCAAATTTGGCCTTTAGCGTTGCCTCGCGTCTCGCCTTTGTTAGAGCTAATGGTCTCATTGTTTCCATCATTTCATGTGTCAATTCTGGTGGACGTGACTATCCTTCCCATCTGCAATTATCGTAAATAAATTTCTATCCCCTTTTTTACAGTTGTCGATAAAAGGATCAACACCATAAAAGCATACATTAACTCACTTCTCGCCAATTGTTAAACCTCAAATATAAAGGTTCACACTTGAATCAATCGGATTTGAAACCATCAGAATATACTCAGCATGTTCATATAGAAATGGATCTTGATCAAGAAAAATATATCATCTTGTTGAAATGGATGATGTGAGGAAAGAAACTAGATAAAATGGAGAAGCTTTGCAAAAATGGATGATGAGTGATATGGAGTGAGGGAAGAAAATGAGAGGGAGGCGGGTATTGTGTTTTGATGGGTGAAGGAAGATGAATCTTTAGGTTTCTGCTTCTAATAATGTGTTGGGGAGCGGTGTAGCTATAAGTGTGGAGTGCGCGTAAGAGGGGTGAGGGGTGAATTAGGTACTTTGATCGATTTTTGATTTTAGTGAAATTTTACTTTTACTTTATAGTTTGATAGAGTAAATGAAAGCGGTAATTGAAAAAAATAAATAACACTTAGGGATTATACTAGTTCCTCTCACAATCCGAGAGTAGTATAGTCCCCTTATCACATGTAAGAGATTTCATTATTTGTTCTAACTTTGTACAAGCCTAATCCTAGTCTATACACACAAGTTACTAACTTAATCACATTCCCTTATGATTTTACAAAGTAGAAAAAGAAAATAATCCTCTCTTTTTCACTCTTTTATTTCCAACAATCCTGGACAATAAGGTATACACATAAATCTGAGTTTTTACAAGACGTTTGAAGTTGTAAGATGTATATCAAAAACTTGAATTTATCTTCCATTTCAAGTATACAATTCACAAGTACGTTTACAAGTATTTATAACAGAAATGATGGAACTTTTTTATTTTATGCAATGAAAATGAATACAGGAAGTTTCACTCAAAAACTTATGACACAAGACACTTGCTTTTTTAAAAAGGTGAAAGATTGAGTTTGAATTGTAATGAAAGAGGTGAGTTTTCAAAATATGAAACCTTAGGTATTTATACATGAATCATATCTGTAGGAATGAGTATATTACCATGAATCAATGCCTTGATTGACAGATAAATTTTGAATATGTTAGAATCAGATTTTCTGTCAAAAGTGTCATTACTTCAGTGGTAAACAGTTAACACATAATCCTAATTGGTTACAACTGAAGTGTTTTATGAAAATTGAGTTTTTTCGAAGGTGTAACCGGTTACAGGTAATGGTTAATTGGTTACACCTGATTTCATTTTGAAAAATAGTTAAAATTTCATTTGTGTAACCGGTTACACCTGATGCAGAAGTGAAAAATTCCTTTAAAATAATTGAGATGCAAAACCATTTTATATCAAAAATTATTTTATGCATCATGATTATTTGTTAAAGATGTTACTGAGCATTATGGTAAACACATGAACAAATTGCAACTTTCATCTCAATGAAGTGATCAATCTTCCAAGCTCCAAGGATATTTTGACATTGTTGATTGAGACGTAATTCTTGTTACCATATAACTTTGAACATGAAATGTTTTCTCATTCTTTGAAAATGCACATGATCTTTGTGAAAATATCTGCTAATTGGTTATGCGTATCCATGAATGTCGCTTCAATATCACCCTTAAGCACATGATCTCGTCAGAAATGATGTTGAATGTCTATATGTTTGGTCCTTGAGTGCATGGCTAGATTTTTTGTTATGTTGATTGCACTTGTATTATCATATTTCAATCGAATGCATCCAAGGTTCACGCCATAGTCGCAAAGTTGTTGTTTTAACCAAAGGATTTGTTCACAATAACTTCTTGCAGCAGTATATTCTGCATCAGTTGTACTAAGAGCCACACATGCTTTCTTTTTGGAGGACCACGATACGAGAGTGTTTCCTAGGATATGACATATGTCGCTTGTGCTTTTCCGGTCTGTTTTACAATTTGTATAATCTGAGTCAGAATAACAATTTAAATCCCATACACTACCTTTAGGATACCATAAGCCAACGTTTGTTATTCCTTTGAGGTATTCCATGATTCTCTTCACATAGGCAAGATGTGATTCCTTCGGATTTGCTTGAAACCACGCACAAAGACAAATATTAAACATTATGTTTGAACAACTTACCATCAAATATAATAATGAACCAATCATATCTCGATATTAGTGATATCAATTGAAACGTGGGATTCATCTTGATCTACGTACGTTCTGGAACCCATTGGAGTGATAATTTCTTTGCAATTGTCCATATCAAATTTTTTTTCAGCAACTCTTTGCAATACATGGATTGGTTGATGAAGATGTCATTCTTTAGTTGCTTAATTTGAAGTCCAAGAAAGCAGTTCATCTTACCCATCATAGACATATTGAACTCTCCTTTCATCATCAATGAAAACTCTTCACATAGTTCTTTGTTCATTGAACCGAATATGATGTCGTCAACATAGACTTGAACAATAAAGTATGATTTTTAATTATCTTAATAGACAAATTATTATCAACTTTACCTTTTTCAAATCATCTTTCACATAGAAAGTTGCTAAGTCTATCATATCATGCTCTTGATGCTTGCTTTAATCCATAAAGAGTCTTTTTCAACTTGAAGACATGTGAAGGATTCTTGAAGTCTTCAAAACCGGGAGGTTGTTTGACATAGACTCCTCATTGACGTATCCATTCAAGATGATGCTTTTGACGTCCATTTGGAATAACTTTAAATTTAATGAACAAGCATAAGCAAGTAAAAAATGAATAGCTTCTAACTTTGCAACTAGAGCAAATGTTTCTTCAAAGTTGATTCCTTCTTCTTGATTGTAACCTTGAGCCACCAACCTTGCTTTGTTTCGAATAATTATAACATTTTCGTCAAGTTTTTTCTTAAACACCCATTTGGTACCAATATGTGTTTTTAACTTGACTTATGAACAAGTTCCCAAACTTGATTCCTTTCGAATTGATTTAATTCTTCTTACATGGCAAGTATCCATTAGTCGTCTTCTAAGGATTCACCTATTTTTTAAAAATCTATTGAGAAACAAATGTCATATTCAAGCAAGCATCCTTGAGATTTAGTCTTGTTGTAACTCCTTCACTTATATCCCAATAACATTGTCAATTGGGTGATCACGATGGGTTCTCCATTTAAGGAAGATCACTTTGATTTGACTCTTATTGGATGGATTCCTCTTGTGTTTTGATTGATCATCATTGTTGACTTTGGTAACATCTTTCATATGAACTTCTAAAATATCATTATCATCATCACAAACAACTATATCCTCCTTAGAGGGATAGATTCATCAAAAGAATATGCATTGATTCTTCTATAGTTAAAGTTCTTTTATTATAAATCCTATAAGCTTTGCTAGTAGGAAGTAAACAAGAAATATACATTTGTCATACTTCTTGTCAAACTTACCGAGATTGTCTTTGTCATTATTGAGGACAAAGCACTTGCATCCATAGATATGAAAGTGAGAAATGTTTGGATTTCTTCTTTAAAGAGTTCATATGGAGTCTTGTTTGGCCAAAATTACATGATCATAGAAAATAAGAGGGAAATACATTACCCTAAAGCGCTGATGAAAGCGTAAGGAACTCTCAACATCCTGGCTGCCCAATTCACCCATCATAAAGAAATTTTCCCTTACCTTGGAATTGCAGAGTTTCTGGATTATATTGTTGTTTCAACTTTGTTATAGCTTTCCTTAGGGTTTCCTAGTCATTTATCTATTTTTCCCAATTTCTCTTAATTCCAACTTTTCTATTTAAATAACCTAATAGGTATTGGAAATTTTCAACTTTCCCCTCAACATTTCATTATTACACCTTAAACCTCTAATTTTATTAAAACTCTAATTTCTCCCTCTACTCTCATTTTTTCATAAATTATTATTAAATTTGAATAAATATTTTATTCAAATAATTTAATCAAAATTCCTTAATTTTCTCCTCTCTCAACTTATTCCAAATAATTAAATTTATCAAATTATTCATAATAACCTCAATAATTCTATTTTATTTTTTTGCTCTCCAATCTTATAACCCCCGAAATTATTAAATTACCAAAATATCCCTACGCATCGAAAAACACCAAAAAGTCAAGTATAACGAATAGAACACACCAATAATTAAATAAAATACTCAAAAAAATTGGGTTGTTACACCTGCTACCTTTTCACTATCACAAAATCCTATGGTAGGTCTTTCTAGTTTCCCTATCAAAGTGTCCCCCTCATTTTTGTTGTGAACGTGACTCTGTGGAAACAAAAGTATTTGGACTTATCTGCTCTGAATGATTCTTTGACTGGGCAGGGATTCCTGATCCCGACTTCCTTGAACTCAAAGTTCACACATTCTTTTTATATTTTTTCCCTTGAAGTGTCCAAGGGAATGTAAGCGTTGAACTTGATCGGGGTCTGAGATGCATTTCTTCTCTATGACGACTGTTTTTCTCTTTCTAGTGCCTGGTTGTGTATGTTGTTCACATATCCTTGACATGTATATCCTCTTCGGCCATGAACTATTCTTCATAACTTATGTAGGGTTGCCTCCTTATCAGGAAATATACTGGTAGACTCTTATAAAGTGATCCTTTCTGCCTTATCAAAAAATATTTTTGGACCCTTACAAATGGATCCTTGTCACCTTATCAGAAATATTGTTGGACCCTTACAAAGGGATCCTTGTCGCCTTGTTTGTGCAACGACCTAAGATTTGTTAGGGGGCTCAAATTTTCAAGTCTCATCTTAGGGACTTGACTATCTAAGCCTCTCCCGAGAGACTTTTCTTTTCAAGTCTCGCATGAGGTACTCGACTATCTAAGTCTCGCTCGAGGGACCCATCTTGTCAAGTCTCACATGATGGATTCACTATCTAAGTCTCGTCGAGGGACTCGTCTTTTCAAATCTTACTTAAGGGACTCGACTATCTAGGTATTGTCCGATGGACTCTCCTTTTCATATCTCACATAAGGGATTCGACTATCTAGTCTCGCTCTAGGTACTCGCCTTTTTAAGTCTCAATTAGGGACCCGACTATCTAAGAATTTTCTGGAGGATTCGCCTTTTCAAATCTAACCTAAGGGGCTTAACTATCTAAGTTTCGCTTGAGGGACTCAAATTGGTAAGTCTCACCGGAGGGACTCGATTTCCTAAATTTTACTCAAAAAAGATTACCATCTACTTTGTTTAATCACTTCACCTTTCTCAGCCTCGTGCTTGAGGGACTATGGATTGAAAAATCTTGATTGGCCTTAAAAGTTAGTGATATATAGCTCAATAAGATCAAAGGTGTTACGAGATGGCCAAAAGATGAAAAAGTGGGCATGATAAGACGGGTAATGGGTCGCCCAAATGGAACTCTCGAGTTTCCTGACCCAAGCCTATGTCCATCACAAGCCAACCGCCTCAATGTGTGGTTATGAGTTGTTCTTGAAAGGGAGGAATTTGGTCAAAGATTCTAAGAAAATTGCTCATCCTGTTTTGGTGGAGAGCGGGTCTTCATATTCCTTCGCCATCTCCAAGTAGTTAGATTTGGAATGGTTCTTCGCCCACACTCTGGCTCATGGATCGCAATAAATATCCAGACCCCTAGGGTTGGAAGGGGATCGGTTAACTTTTAGAGATATCGACAAATAAAGCGGTTTCACACAATACATTATCGTGGTGATCCATTATATTATGCTTTTTAGAAGCATGACCATCAATATAATTGTATTCCTCGGTTAAACACATACTTAGAAATTCCAATATGAGAAATGGAATTATAAACAACCACACATACTTTATAAGGAAATAGTGTAATTGTGTAATAGAGAATCTAAATAGTCACACTTTTATTCTCGTAACCCATTCTATTAAAATGAAGTTCTCATAGGGAAACTAATCGATTATTGAGTTCATTGGACCAAACACATACTCGAAAAATCGATCAAAGATATTCCAACTAGGCATGGCAATAAGGTGGGTCTAGGACGGTTTTTACCTCCCCCAAACCAAACCCAAATCCCTAAACAGTATTCGTTCCCGCCCCAAAACTCATCCCAAACGGGTTCGGGTATCCTCCCACATCCACCATTCATTTAGTGAAATCAATATTTTTAATAGAAATATTTATTTTTTTGCAAAGTAAAATTACATTACAAATAATAAAATTAAACAATCTAAAAAAATTCCATACATATATTTCAAATATTTTAAATAATAAATTAAAATTAAATATAAAAACATTGACCACATATTTAATATTCTAAATGATCAAAAATAAATAATAATGTACATAATGAAATAAACGGGGCGGGTTCGGGGGGTACTAGTGTCCCCATTACCCGATCCGTCCCCATATTTTATAATCAGGGAAAACCCAAACCCGAGTCCCAATCCAGTCAAAGTGAGTTTTTTTTCCGTCAACTTTGGAGCGGGTTCGAGTGGGTACCTACGGGTACGGGTTATGTTGCATGCCTAATTCCAACTCTAAAATTTGTAGGATTTTAAATAGAATTTAAATCTTTAATTGAATATAAAAAGAGTTTAAAATTAAAGTTTTAATCCCTAAAAAATGTTATTTATAAATTTTGGGCATTTTTTTTTAAAAATAATTGGCACTTTTTAAAACTTTGAAAATTCTAAAAATTTAGTAAACAAACAAAATAAAATTTAGAAAATTTATTATTTTTATTTTTAAATTTTCTTGAGAATAAAATATGCCACTTTAAGATAAAATATAATTTAAAAAATTATTAATTATTTTGTATAAATCCAAATTATTAACTTATTTAAAAAAATAAAGATACTTTAAAATTTAATTTAGTATAATATGATAATATTAAATAAAAAATTATAAAATAATAATATAATTTTTATATATAATTATTAAGTCGGTTAAATAAATTTTTCGACACCTTAAATAGAATTTTTTACCAAAATAATCCAATTTTCAAGAAATTCCCAAAATAACGTTGGTTTCAAAAAAAAATCCAAAGTACCCCACTTTAGGAGGAGGCGACATCCAATTGGCGACTCCTCTTAAAAATTGAATGGAGGCGCCAATTGGACTGGCTGGGCACATGGTGCATCCAATCCAATTGGCGCCCATGTGTATCACTTGAGAGGAGGCGCCATTGGATTGGCACCTCAGTGTAAAATGCAATTTTTTTTGTTATAAATAGATGTGTTGTTTGAATCACTTTTTCACATCTCATTTCATCATTTGGCAATCATGTTTGGTGTTCATCGTCGATACGGAAAGGTGATTTATGCGAGAGACAAACCTCAGATGTTGATGTTGTTCTGGAACATCACTACGTTCGATCAACTGAAGAGGGAGTTGGTTCGTTGGTTAGATGGAAAAATACCAGAAGGGGAAAAACTTAGAAGTATTGAGAGACTCGACAGTATCTTTGGTTGGTGCGAATGAAATTGATAAGGATGCTAGGGAAATGAGTTCGGTCGAGATGACATCAATTTGATTGTTGTAATCAATTAGAAATATTTCTGTTTTTAGTTAGTTTATTTTGTACTAATGTTTGTTGTGAACCTCGTTGTAACAAAAATTTTGATATATAATGATTGAATGTTACAGAAATACAATGTTATACAAAGCTTATGACCCAGATGATACTCCTCGATTGGGACAGTTGTTCTTGTTGTGTCCTGGTTGACAATAAATACTATATAATCTTATCAATTTATCTGTCAAATCCATTTCTGTCCTGATACGTGTGCTATTTGGTCTTCCTTTTTTTCTTCTACGCATCTCGTCATTGTGCCAAACTATATCACCTTCGTATGAAGACCAATATTCTTCATTGGTAGCACCGAGAAGCTTTTATTATATACATTATAACGGTGACGGCCTTGTACACATCAGGTAAATGGTTGTAAGCGTCTTGACGAGTATATTGCATGCTGCAATGATATGGCAGCAAGGATGCGGAAGGCTTGGAATTTTCCACAGTCGCACCAACTTCTATTTAGTCTAACCATAGGTTAAATTTGGTCTCCTCCCCTCATTGTGGTCCATTGTTTCCTGGACGCTGAAATTTTTCCTATGATGGTCAAAGAATGTTACAGCGTGTGTGCTAGCTTTGATGCTCTCCTCTTTCTTTATGACTTTCATGCAACACTCACTAAATACTTCCCAAACATTAACCTGCCTCCATCTTTCACCTCTGGTTGCGAACGTAGAAGCCAACATATAATAGGTCGACCTTACCAAGGC